>NW_021963574.1:0-76191 GCF_901765095.1 Microcaecilia unicolor | reverse complement strand
ATATCCTTGAGCTATCGAACAAGTTGGACACAATAGCTGTTTGGCTTACTGATAACCAGCTCAACATTAATCTGACAAAACCACGCACTTTTGTTCTCTACTAGTTACTCCCCTGTTCTACCAAATCTACCTAAAATTTATGGAAATCCAATCCTCCTGTTGATAAAGCTATTAATTACAAACTTCATATCTCAACCCACATTCAGAAGTCTTTTACCCTGCAATGCAAATGCTCTATCCATCCATTCTTAGACACAGTGACACTTAGACCTCTGGTTCATTCCCTTATTTGTTTGAAACTAGATTACTGTAACTCTCAACTATTTGACCTTACATCTTCTCAACTATGTTGTCTTCAAATAATACAAAACACTGCTGTCAAGCTTATTTTGGGGGGAATAAAATTGACCATGTAACCCCTTTACTGCATAATAAACATTGGCTATCTATTTCATATCAAATACCATTTAAAATTCTCACATTGGCCGACCATTGTTTCTTAGTAGTACACTTATTCCATATACCCTATCTCACATCTTAAGCTTAGCACGGCAAAATCTCCTTGTGATTCTTTCTTACTGAATGGTTAAACATGAAACACTCTGCAATTTATGTTTCAAAGTAGTTGCACCAATCCTTTGGAAACAACTCCCTATTGAACCTTCTCCCAAAACCTTCAAACAAAAATTGAACACCTACTATTTCACTAAGGCTTTCACTTCAGATTAAAGGGCTTCACAATGTTCTTTCTATTTGTAAAACCATATTGTCTTGCCCCTATCCCTTCCTCCCTCCTTCCCTCTGGGGCCCTTTTACTAAGCCGTGGTAAAAGGTGGCCTGTGGTAGTGTAGGCATGAGTATTGGGTGTGCGTAGGGCCAGCTTTTACCGCATCTACAAAAAATGTTTTGGTTTTTTTTAAATGGGACAGGAAAAAGGGCCTGCAGTAAAAATGAAACCAGTGTGCACCCAAAACTGGCTTGAGCCCTTAACACCACCCATTGATCTAGCGGTAAGGGCTCACACACTATACGCACAGTGACCAGTTGACACACCAAGTGCCGATTACTGCCAGAACCAGCCTGCGTAGGAGGAAATTCATCCAGACATTATGGGAGTGCGCCAAATCCTAAGTTACCGCCAGGAAGACACGCTGCCCTGGCAGTAGTCTCATTTTGCTGCAAGCGTAGAGCCTACCGTGGCTTAGTAAAAGGGCCCCTCTATATCTAATCTGTTTAGCTCCTTTCACAACCCTCACCTTTCTCCCTACCTCAACTCAACTGACTCAATGTAACCTAGGCCTCCTGATGTGTTCATCCCTTTTTGCCTCTCTCAGAAAGTTGCCCACTCTTATCTTTTATTTTAATTGCAAGCCACCTAGATATGCACTATGATTGCCAGTATATCAAATAAAGTGAACCATGGACCATGATATGCATCTACAATGTAACTCCTCTCCTATCCTGTCCAAATTGTGCACTTAGGAACACCAGCATGAAGATACATGTGTATATATAGACAGGTTAATATTCTTGGTGTCAGGCAGGTAATGATGGAAAAAGGGAAGAAAATAATTTAACAATATATCTAAAACAGCAATCTGCAAAATGTGGTAACTTTTAACCGTACTTTAAGATTTCCACTTGAATTTGAACTTCCTTGTAAATGTAAACTTTATTAGATGCACTACCAAATGGGCTAGAATTCCAAATGCTTAGTGGTTAATGGTAGAGCTATTGATTGAGTCTAATCTCATTTTGGAAATAATAATAAAACAAAAAAACCTAATTGAACTGCAGTCGGCAGAGTAATGCAGCTAGTTACCACTAACTACTTGTCTTCTATGTCTGTGATGCAGGGATTAATTATATTTATTTCCTTTTTTTAAACTTATGTTGCATGCTAATGAATAGTGCTATTCTGTTAAAATGACTTGAAATATCCTTTTTATAATTTTACTATTAATAGTTTATTCTTGTGTAATCTACAGTAGCATTATCTATGTTCACATTAAAATCACTGAAGCTTACATCTGAATATATTTACAGTTGATTATATCTTGAGGGTAAAGCTCTGTTACATCCCATCCATAATAGTCTGGATATAAGAAGAATGGCTGCTACAAGCCAATTTGAATAGGCTGGGTGTAATGCAGTATAATAAGGTGCCCATATAACATGATGCTTTCTTACTTCCTTGCAGAAATTTATGCAAACTAGGTGTGTTCACACAGAGTCAAATGCAAACCTTGGATGAAACTGTGAAGGGGTCACATAATGCATCTTTATTTGCTAGAAAATTCATTTTTTTATGCTTGTAATGTCTCAACTAGTTGCAAACCAGATTCGAACTGGGCCCACAGTTTTAATCAAAGTTAGCAAAGCTTACAAGTTCCCACACTTAGACTTATTAACAGAGTAATATTTGTATTTAACGAATCTCTCTTATCATCCTCCTTCTCCTCCACCGCTAACTCCTTTTGTCTTGCGGCACCTTATGCCTGGAACCGACTTCCTGAGCCCATACGTCTAGCTCCATCTCTACCTGTTTTTAAATCTAAGCTGAAAACCCACCTTTTCACTACTGCCTTTGGCTCCTAACCCTACTCATTTGCCCTCCTTCTCTCCTGTTCCTCTTTACCAGTAATTCCCTTGCCCGTAAATGTCTTGTCTGTCTGTTTTACCTAGATTGTAAGCTCTTTGAGCAGGGACTGACTCTGTGTGTCTCATGTTCAGCGCTGCGTACGCCTAGTAGCGCTATACAAATGTTATTAGTAGTTAGTAGTAGTAGTAGTAGAGTGGAGGAGTGGCCTAGTGGTTAGGGTGGTGGACTCTGGTCCTGGGGAACAGAGTTCGATTCCCACTTCAGGCACAGGCTGCTCCTTGTGACTCTGGGCAAGTCACTTACCCTCCATTGCTCCAGGTACAAATAAGTACCTGTATATGTAAGCTGCATTGAGCCTGCCTTGAGTGGGAAAGCACGGGGTACAAATGAAATAAAAATAGTAACAAGTTTGTACATGCAAATATACTGATGGGGATAATTCTGTATAGGTTGCCAAAGGAATATGTGCATAATTGCCATTATTGAATACTAGTGAAGGTCCACATTTACATGGTTACACTTAGGTGCAACCACTTACACCATGTCAAAGGCTGGTCTAAATGCTCACATTTTACTGATCTGTGGAATGGGACAAGTAACATTACATCTGGTCTTATATCCTGCAGTTCAAAGCAGGTAACAATAACATCAAGAGTCAGAACAATCCTCTGAAAGGACGGCTAAAAATGAGTGAGAATTAAAATTAGAATTATGGTTAAAAAATGTTTGTAGTACAAACTTCTGAAAGAGCAGAGTCTTAATACTTTTCCTAAATGACAGATAAGAAGGAGATAACTGAAATGTTCTGGCAAATTCTTTCCAATGACTGGCAGCTTGAAATGTCCATTGAAAATACATGTCTTTAAATAATTTGGACTTTTAAGAGGATTTACATTGGTGAAGGCAATTTCATGGCACGGACTCATACACACTGTATTTCATAGGAAGATAAATACTATTTTGTGGAGTATGGTGAATGATGGAGCAGTCATACTTTTATTGAAGAGAAAAGCTAATACTTCATAAGTGTTCAGTGCCTGAGAAAGTGCCATTGAAGTGTAATAATACTTATGGGTATGGTATTATTCTGAGCATGCTTATAACAATTTAAATATCAGTACAAATAACAATTAAATTACTCACATAACTTGCAATTGGCATGCTAAGTGTAAAATTGCATGTTCAAGACTGAGGGGGATATTGTACAATATGAATAGAGATAGCTCTACTCAATATATCTGTGATGAGTATATTTTGGTTTATTTGATAAATATGTGACTGAACTAGTAAATGAGGGAAGCAGAAATGTGAACATAGTAACATAGTAAGTGATGGCAGGTAAAGACCTGGCTGGTCCATCCTGTCTGCCCAACAGTCACATTCATTATCAATTCAAGATTTAAATCAACAATGAACTGCTAGAAGGAAATCTGAGAAAATATGTCCTGTAGAAGTGGAGAAGAGATAGGGAACAGAAAATTGGAGGGGAACAAACCCTTATACAATGACAGGCCCTATACTAATTTCATATATTCCTCAATTTTGGCTAATGAATAATGTTCTCTTTTTTTTTTTTTTAAAGGGAAGGTGGGGTCAAGAGTTTCCTCCTGCTTCTTTGGATTTCCAGCTCAGTCAGACAGGAGTGGCCTAGTGGTTAGGGTGGTGGACTTTGGTCCTGAGGAACTGAGTTTGATTCTCACTTCAGGCACAGGCAGCTCCTTGTGACTCTGGGCAAGTCACTTAACCCTCCATTGCCCCATGTAAGCCACATTGAGCCTGCCATGAGTGAGAAAGCGCAGGGTACAAATGTAACAAAAAAAATCTAGCATTATAACTTTTCATTTGCAAACTATGCAGGCAATGTTTTTCACCCATTTCATATCATCTCCCACTAAAATTAGAGCAGAACTCACAGGATGTTTTCCAGGCGTTGTGTGTCAGTCTCTAAGGTGGGGTAGGAAGTTGTCATGTTTTATGCAACTTTGCACTAGGTGCCAGAATGCCTAGTTGTAGTTCTGCCTTCCAGCTCAACCCACTTGCTGCAGTGATAGTTCTTGGCTGGAGTCAAAATCCAGACAAGAGATGGCCAGGAAGATGGGAGAAAGAATCACAGGAGTCACATTGAAGTTTTAACTTTATTCATTGCCCTGACACAACCATGTTTTGACATGTGCCTGCATCATGGGTTCTTTCTCACTTATTCTCCACAAAGTTTTTTTACAGAAATAACACCAGTCAAAGATCATCCGTTTCTTGGCCACAAGCCAGCTGCTGCAGTATAATTTCTGTAAAAAGCTTAGTGAAAAATAACTGAGGAAAGACCCCTGATGCAGGCATATGCCAAAGCTTGGTTTTGTCAGGTCTATGAATAAAGTTTAAATCCTCAGTGTGAATCTGTGATTTTGTCACCTATCTCCTTGGCTGTTTCCACTCTTCTCTGGATCATGACAGCTGTGGAGACTGAAGAAAACAGAGAGAACGTCTTTGGCTGTTGGTCATATATCATGGCCCTTCTAGAACCCTGCATTCATGGGCCTAAATCTGGTCACTATGTATTACTATTGCATAACTGGGAAGCTCTTCCCTAGAGGCTTTGAATGCTACTTCTGCAACATGTCCTAGTTGATCGTCTTGGAGAGCAGAAGATCCAACATGGGACTTGAACAACGCTGCTACCAAGACACCAAGCTGGCTCAAGCTTTTCTACTTTTGATATTCTGTCCCTGAAACATCACCATCTGTTCCACTCCACCCACCATGAAAGATAATATTACATAGCATAACATCTGGTCTAATATCCTACTTACACCTTGTAGTTCAAAGTGAGTAACAGTAACATCAAGGGCTAGAATAATCCTCTGGGAAGACAGTTAAAAAAGAGTGACAATTAAAATTAAAATTATAGTTAAAAATTTCATTGTAGTACAAATTTCTGAAACAGCAGAGTCTTAATATTCTTCCTAAATGACACATAAGAAGGAGATAACCAAAATGTCACAGCAAACTCTTTCCAATGACTGGTGGTTTGAAATGTCAGTGTCATTTCAAACATTTTTAATCTTTTCCTTCCTCTTGGTGAAGGAAAGGAAAACACAGTTGGACAATTTATCAAATTGTAAATGGAAGTATAAATTCCATGTAATATCTTATATAAAAAAAATAGGCCAGTTTAAAAAAACTCTAGCCTCAATTGGTAACCAATGAAGCTTAACATAAAATAAAGAAATTTTGTCGTATTTAGTTACACCAAAAATCAGGTGTACTGCTGTGTTATATACAGTCTGTAGTCATTTCAGTAGACCCTTATTGCAGCCCAGTAACCAAGATTACAGTGCCTATACCAGGAGTTTAAATTGATCTTTCTCAAAGTAGTTTCAGATGAAGTGAAGTGTCCTCATCAGAAAAAATGTTTTTCTTTACTAGGAAGGAGATTTGGACTTCCATAGAAACTGAACTGTCAACTAGAACACCTAAGCTTTTTATCAGTGTGGACAGTTTGTATTCTACTTGATTAATACAAATAGAACTGGGAATAGAACACAGAAATTTGGTGTTGTCATTATTACTGTTCTAGATCTCAAGATATCTGATAGCCAAGGACAAGTTACTTTTGGAGATGGCCAAAAAAATTGCTATTCAACCCCTCTGTTTGCTAAGCCACACTAGTGGCTGCCGTGCATCAATGCCGACACAGCCTATTCAAAGTGAATGGGCTACGTCGGCATAGTGCACAGCAGCCACTAGCGCCACTAGCGCAGCTTAGTAAACAAGGCGGTAAATTTGCCAACTGGGATAGGAAATGTTTCCTTTTTAGGAAGCCCAGTTACCAAAAACTGGAATGCTGTCCTGTGGAAAAGTAATGCGAGAACATCGAAGTCATTGGTATGGATGGGCTGTCATCTGGTTCCATATAAAGTGCATATTTTTCAGAGTGCTTGTTATATGTACATACTATCGGATTCTGTATAGGTCACCCAAAATTGGGTGAGCAAATTTGGGTGTGGATCATAGATCTGCTCATAAACTAATTAGTTAACAATCAATAATTGGCATACATGCTCATGCCAAAAGTTACAAAAATGTTATTTTATTTATTTTATTTGTTACATTTATATCCCACATTTTCCCACCTATTTGTAGGCTCAATGCGGCTTACATAATACCGGAGAGGCGTTACAGACTCCGGTGTAAACAAATACAAAGTGATGTTGTGGTAAGATAAAGATATTCTGTCCTATAGGAGTCAAGGGGAGAGATTATTATGTCACAAGGAGTGCAGGCATTTAAACAAGCTGAAGGAGCGCCACCACCATCTTTGCAAGGGGGTTGGTCCCGAGGAGTAATAGCAAAGCTGGCGCTAATGGAAGCTTGGGGTAAGAAACTGATTGAATAGAACTTTAAATCTGTCATTGCTTGGGAACTAGTTAATGTTGGGCTCTCAGGTGATGGTATGAGATAAACTCATTGTTTTCTTTTTATAGGGAAATGTCCTTGAGACAGATCGCTTCTAAGCGAAACATGCATTTCGGACAACAGAACACCTGGGTTTGATATAAAAAGATAAGTAAAATAATTGATAAAGTATAAATAATTTAATAGTAGTTATTGGGTGAACTGATGAAGAGGTGGGTGCTGGGTACATTGCTATATTCAAAACTTTAGCAATGAGCACCGCTGAGGTCACCAATAGTGTGAAAGCATCATGTTGAAGAAGATAAATGATTTAGTTGTTTGAGTTCTGTCTAATGAAGAATTACTGGATACCTATGAGAATAACGTTTTTGTGATTTTGGGATCCTTTGAAATTCTGTTTGATGAAATCAGCCATTGATTGGGTATCATGCCAAAAGTTAGGCATAACCCCCCCCAGATTCTATATATCATGCCGAGATGTCTGCACAGAAATCAAAGCGTATTCCATAACAATGCACATAACCTAATTGGTTAACAAGCCAATCAGTGCTGATAATTGCCAATTAACAAGCAATTATTGACACTAATTGGCATTAATTAGAATTTATACGCAGAATTGTCTAAGCATATTCTAAAATGTACTGCACGTAAATTCTAAGTTGCATAGTTGAAAAGGGGGTGTGGCCACGGGGTGGAATGGGCAGGTCATGGGAGTTTTATAATATCTATGCACATGGTTATAGAATACACCCAGTCTGCGTGTAATTTAGGCATCAGAATTTACACCAGGTTTTACTTGGTATAACTGCCTGTGACTAAATTTAGTCGCATGGACCAGCACTCGGTGTGTTCTATAAACTTTACAGAAATTTAGGCTTATTCTATAAAGTACGCTTAAATTAAGGCTTACTTTATAGAATGTGCTTAGGTGAAATTCATTTCGGCTCTGAATTTTTAGGTGTGATATATAGATTCTACTCCAAAATGTGCACTAAGCTAGTATTCTGTAAAGGCGATTCCACGCAGAGTGCCCTTTAGAGATACTAGCTTAGTGTGCATCATTTCAGCGACTATCATTGGGTGCCACACATGGGCTGCCTCAGGGGCAAATTATGTTGCAAACTGTATACCTCTTCACATATGTGTTGTGACTCATATGACTGCAATCATATGAGAAGGGAATCCACACAATGGCTCCGTGAATCCTCCAGCGTCATTGCTAAAACAGCAAGGTGTGGGCAAGGTAAATCTGGCCGCTTTCATGACTGTTGCAGAGAGACCAATGGGCAGGAGCAAGAGCCTTGAGTGGCATCAGCACTGGGCAGGGCCAAATTTGGTCACTTTGAAGCTGTTGCAGAGAGAGGAATGGGCAGGAACAAGAGCCTGAAAGACAAAAGAAGACAACAAGGAATAGATTACAGACACAATGTCTTCAATAACAGTACACATGCCAAATCACTTGAAAGAATAGAAAACAGTTGTTGAGCAAGGATATGGAGATCATTTGTGTGTCACTGCCACCTTTAAAAAAAGGAAGTGCTGGTATTCTCTCTCTCTCTCTCTCTTCTCCTTCTCTTTCCTCTCCTCTCTCTCTCTCTCTCTTTGTATATATAGACACACACTGAGCATCATCACAAGGGTCAGAAACTATTGGAGTTTGTTCTTAGAGGTAAAAAGCAAAATGAAGTATAAAAGCAAGAAACACACCCAGGGTATGGAAAAGAAAATCCCTTGTGTTGAGTTCATTTGCATAGTATATAGTAATTTATCTAAGAATAAAAAAAAATACAAATAATTCTCTTTCATCAGCTACCAGCCGAAATATTCTCACTTCTCATGTCAATAAAATTCTTTATGTTTTGAAAGCGACTTAAAGGGATTCTGTCCTCAGACTAAGAAATCTTGTTGTTGTTTCTTTTATTTTTCTACTTAATGAAGTATCTAGGATTGATAAAGCAATGTTTGTTATCCAGATGTCCTAACAAGGTAGTTAATCAGCACATCACTTCAAACAGTAGAAATGTATGCTGCTGAGTCAGAATTCATTTATTCACTGACGCACATTTAGAATAATCTTCCACATAAGGACTGAATTTGAAAATAATCTAAGAGACTTGTCTTTTCTCGGAGGTGAAAACAGATGCTTTCATCACTGCTTCCTGAAGACCCCCTTTTCCTTCTGCCTACCATGAAGAAAAAGGATATCGATATTGTGGTGCCACATGAGACCTGACATAACATACACTTGGGATCTTAAGAAAAACAAGTTTATTTACTTCAACAGACTTTACATACTCTCCAACTCTAGTTGGTAAAAATGTGCATATTACTCAATGTACTGGAGGCTGTACAATAGTGATAATGAAAAATGCTTTGCAAAAGCAGTCAGAATAAGCGAAGAACATGAAGCAAAGAAAAAAAAGAGACACACAAAGACATGTTACAGCGTGATGAGAATATGCAATATTAGTTTCAGATTATTTTTATTAAATATTTGAATTGTAATTACAATCCAGAAAAAAAATAAACAGAAGATATTATGGACCATACTAATTCACAAACAGAAGCAAAATTTATCTATTTAGCCCACATTATGGGGAGAACATGGAGAATATCCAATCCAAAATATACTAAAAGGAATCAGTGGGGAGGAAGCCCAAAAATAAAATGTGCCAATATCCATAATTTGACTTCTCTATCATCTATCCACACTCAAAACCAGATCATCATATCAAAAAGAAAAGAAACTTGCAGGAATTTCTCAAGGTTGCAATGGATCTAGGAATCATGTCGGGCCTGCTATTCATCGCGATATCAGTGGTAGCAGAGGGCTCCTGACTACTTAAACTATGCTGAGCTGATCAGATGCTGATATTCTGTAGTGCTTACCAGGCAGGGCCACTTAACATCAGCTCCAACCATACAATCAAAAATCTGGGCAGTCCAGGGCAGAGCTGGGGAGCAGCTGGCACTTTTGTGGGCATGGGCCATATCAATGCCAGTTCCCGCATAGCTAAGTGGCTGTCTTATCTTTTGCCACTTAGTTATGTGGGTGCTGGCACCCACATAACTTCTAGGTCACTGATCTAATCTCCCCTTCTTTCTGATCCCATGTCTGAGCCCCCAGCCACCCCCTCAGGACTTACCTGGAGGTTATTGCTGATGTTAGTGGATGGGTCTGGAGCAGGCCTCTTTCTGCTCCTGCCCTTCAGTTCTAGTGGTAATCTTGGGCTAGGAATCAACCTTCCATATAAGGGAATTTTGAATCAGAAGCCATTGTAATTGCTTGAAAAATGAAGCAATGTATAGTAACAAGGCAACTCAAGCAACACACTAGCTATGGAATTATTGTTATTGTTGTGGCTTATTCTGACAATTTGTATGTGTGAGTTTATAAGTTATGGATGCTTAGGAATTTTTTGTTAGTGAATTAATTTTTAATGTTTATTTGCTTTAAACTGATATGAGTAACTTTTAGCCAAATTGGCCAGTATATATATTTTTAAGAATGAAATGAGAATGGAAAGGAAAACAGATACTGTTGGGGGAAGGGCGAGAAGTAAGGAAATATGAAGGGGAAGGTGAAAAGAAAGGGGCAGAGGGATGGATGCTGGCAAAAGGAGGAAGAATGGCAAGGTCGATGAATATTGGAGAAGAAAATGAGCAGACAGTAGGGAAAGAGGAAAAAGACAGTATGGGGCAGTGAAAGGAACAATGGATGCCTGAGAAAGAGACAAGAGGTGGATACTAGGGATATAGAAATATGGGAGAGAAGGATACTCAGGAAGTCTGTAGGATTGGTGGGAGACCAAAAGAAGACAGTCTAAGAAAGTCTGGATAAGTGAGGACTCAGAGTTTGGGTAAGATTGTGAGAGAGGTTTCATGGATTTGCTGGAGTGGAAGAGCTTGCAGATTAGTGGGAACTAAGAAATTGAGCAGAGATTAAGAGGAGAATGAAGTCTAGGTGACTGGGTGAGGACTTTGAGATGGAGTATAGAAATATGGGGAGTAAAAGTGATATGAAGGATCTGAAAGGTTTGGGAGGCAATTGAAAAGGACCAAAGCTGATAGGGTGAGACAGGTCTTTGAAGGATGAGAAAGGAAATTAACAGTTTTTTGAAGGAAATGAGATACGGTAGAAATGAGGGTGGTAAAAGAAGGAATAGAAGCCTGGATAAGAGCTTAGGCAAAATGAAAGGGACAAGAGGTGGAGAAAGAATGAGTGACAGGGAAGCAATTAGGACAGGTGAGGGGATAAGAAGCTGAAGAAGGTAGATAAGTCGGAGGAGGGGAGGAGTACAGAGAGTGGTAATGGGGAGGTGGAAAGTGGGTTGAAATTGAGAAATAAGAGACTGGGAGTGGGTTTTGTGGGGGGGAGTTGGGGGGCTCGCACACAAGGTAAAGGAGCTATGCACCTGGGAGCAATTTCTGAAGTCCACTGCAGTGCCCCCTAGGGTGCCCGGTGGTGTCCTGGCATGTCAGGGGGACCAGTGCACTATGAATGCTGGCTTCTCCCACGACCAAATGGCTTGCATTTGGTTGTTTCTGAATGGGCGTCCTTGGTTTCCATTATCACCGAAAATCGGGGACGACCATCTCTAAGCTCGACCTAAATTTCACGATTTGGGCGTCCCCAACCATATTATTGAAACGAAAGATGGACACCCATCTTGTTTCGATAATATGGGTTTCCCCGCCCCTTCGGCGGGATGTCCTGCGAGGACATCCTCAAGAAAACCTGAGCGCCCCATTCGATTATTCCCCTCCACATCGCCAAAAGACTTGAAACATCTTAATAGCCAGCATAGGGCATAGCAGATGTGTAACATATAGACAGATTCAATAAAGTAACAAGAGTAGAAAATAAGGAGAAAAAAATTGCACATGGATTCAGAAAAGTTGCATGAAATGACCTCACTAGAGTAGGAGCAGAAAAGCAAGTCCTGCTACACAGTATGTGCAGCTGGTGTTAGCCCTCATGTTTTTGACAAGCTAGTTAGTTGCGTCTTCCAATAAACATTGGGAGAAGACCCAAGCTTTCATCTGCTTGCAGAAGAAATAGTCTTGTCTTAAGCAAAGCCTTTCTGGGAGTGCATTTCAGAATGCAGGAGCTATTCTAGAGTAGGCACATTAGCGGGTGCAATGTTGCACAATTTCCTCTGGAGAAGGTGTGCTAGGGGTCATCAATACCATTTTAAACCAAGCACTAGAGGGAGCAGACATGACTGGGGATTGCCCTTGCCCTAAGCCCTTAGACACCAAAGAACCCTCTGGTAGGTCCATGCAGTCTTGAGAGAAGGTGATGCCTTCGGGGAGGATGGGGGACTTGACTGGGAGTCCACACATAAACACTTGCACCCCAGTCCCTTTAAAAATGCACTCCAGAGCATTTGGCCCAATGTTCCAGGGAGGTAAAATAACACAGCTCATGAAACTGATTGCAAGCTGCCTTTATTCATTGACTATAGGATTGACTAACCTGCAATACAGTGTTACCATTGTTTAGTTACTTCTGCATTAAATTAAGGTGTAATAAAATGTGATTTTACTACAGCTTAGTAACTATCTCCCTAAGTATTGCAATGATAGGGGCTATAGTTAAAGCAGATGCAGCTTTATCCATTTGTAACTCACCATGCATTGTGAGCATAAGAGGAGACAAAATGGGAATTAATAAATATTCCTTATCAATATCTACCTAGCAGCATAGAAAACAATTGCAATCTTCTGAATTCTACTGAGTTGTGTAATGATATCATAGTAAGTATTACCATTACATTTTATTTAGTGGTTATTGTGATAGGGATGCTCTATTCTTGGCACCCAAGTTTCAATAACTCTGTAATTTTCAACTTTTTATCTTACAATCTTTATTGTTTCTTTAACATAGTTAGTGCATTCTATATTTGTAAGAAAAAAATTGCTTCCCTTTACAAGGCGCATTTCCATAGAAACTGTCTCCCCATCAATTCCAAATTTCTAAAATTTCACAGATAGTTAATGTCTGTCTCCATGGCAATACTGTATTGCAATCAACATCAACATATTTACTGTCTGTCTCCAGGGATAAATCATATCGCTATGACATAACCACTAGTAAGTGTTTGTCACCATGCCAATATTAAATTGCTCTGAATACTGACATTTTTATTGTCAGCTTTCATGTATTGATACATATCCTCAACCTTTTTTTTCCTTCCTTACTATTGCCTTGCAGAACATGGTAAAAGGCTGAGCTACCAAAAATATCAGCAGGCATCTACAATATCCTTAGCTACTCAAGCAGCAGGAGAATGAAGACTGTATAGAAATGGGTAAAATTGTAGGACTTTCATGGGGTCCTTTTACTAAAACTGCAGGAAAAAGGGCCCTGCGGTTAGCAGCGGGGGCTGTTTTCCACACACCAGGGCCCTTTTACCGCAGCGAGTAAAAAAGCCCCCCCCCCCCCCCCAAAAAAAAGTGCTATGCGGTAGGGAGCACTTATGCCATTGCCATTGAGATGGCAATAAGGACTCCCAGGGTAACCCGGCAGTAACCGGCAGCGTGCAGTGATGCCCAAATACGGCCAAGTTAGCACCGCACTACCAATTTCTGGATTTTTTTTAACATAGTAACATAGTAGATGACGGCAGAAAAAGACCTGCACGGTCCATCCAGTCTGCCCAACAAGATAACTCATATTGCTGCTTTTTGTGTATACCCTACTTTGATTTGTACCTGTGCTCTTCAGGGCACAGACCGTATAAGTCTGCCCCGCACTATCCCCGCCTCCCAACCACCAGCCCCACCTCCCAACCACCGGCTCTGGCACAGGCACAGACCGTATAAGTCTGCCCAGCACTATCCTCACCTCCCCACCACCAGCCCTGCCTCCCAACCACCGGCTCTGGCACAGACCGTACAAGTCTGTCCAGCACTATCCCCGCCTCCCAACCACCAGTCCCGCTTCCCACCACCGGCTCTGGCACAGACCGTATAAGTCTGCCCAGCCCTATCCCCACTCCCAACCACCAGCCCCGCCTCCCAATCTTGACAAAGCTCCATAACGTTGGATATGGTGCACGCTCGAGCTGGAACTACTGCCGGCAGCTGCATTGGGTCAGCGATCCTATATTGAGAGTTTAATTGGGTTTTCCTGATTGTCAGCCTGCTACTTTAACCATGTATCACTTCCAAAGACAGTTGTACTATAGGATATTTTGGCAAAGCAGTCTGCTCACTGCAACCAGCTGACACAACTTCAACAGCACAAGCGAACCCCAGCCATTCACACACCTACACATGCTGGACAAGATAAGCAACAGGTGCCTGCTAGTGATATGCATGGACATAAAGTGATTTTTGAGCACTGTTTCAGTTTGTTTCACATATTTGTTTTCAAAACTTGCTCAGTTGCATTAATATGCCAGTTTATGTATGTCCATTTTAGGTCAGAAAGGTACTTGAATATTATGTTAACTAGAGTAGGAGTGGATAAACGTGTCTGTTGTGTGTGTCCAAGATTTCACCTGCTTCCTGAAGTAGAAACAGTCTTGTATTAAGCAAAGCTTTACAGGTTCTGTGTCAAGGGTGATCCTGGTCTTCAAATATTCTGGGTCATTTCCTTTGTGGGCCTTGAATATCAGACATACAGTTTTAAATTTAGACCTATAGAGTACCGGTAGCCAGCAAGGTTTTTGCAAAAATGGTGTGATATGGCCATGTCACTTACAATCTTCTGTTAGTCTTGCTGCAGCATTCTGAATCAATTGGAGCTGGTGCAGACCCATTGTAGACAGACCAGTGTAGAGTCCTTATGTTATCATGGCATGCACAACTGGGATAAGAGAGTTGCCTTCTCAGTTTAAGGAGAGAGGCAGCGTAGTTGTCGCAAATAATAGAAGCTCTGTCTCTAGGGATAAATCATATCGCTATAAAAGTTGAAAGTTGCTTGGATTTGGGGTAGGGTTACCATATGGCTCCACAAAAAGAAGGACACATTGATCCAGTCCGGGTTTTGCTTCCATTGAAAGCCATGGAAGTAAAACCCAGACTGGCTCAATCTGTCCTCCTTTTTCTGGAGCCATATGGTAACCCTAATTTGGGGGATCAGAGTAAGTGTTGAATCTAACTGTATTTCAGTTTCCTGACTTGTGATTTCAGGAGGAGTTTGTATTTCCCAAAAGAGATTTTGATGTCAGATATGTGCCACTTGTCCCATAAAAGCTTGGTTTTACTTGGGTTCAGGCAAGTTTGTTGTTTTTAGCCATTCTTAAATTGATGTTAGACAGGTAGTCAGTTTATTCAGGGCTGTGGGTAAGTCAGGTTCAGTGGGTATGAGTAGCTGCACATCATTTACATAGATGTAGAACTGAGTGTCCATCTACCAAATCAGCTTGGCTAATGGCTTGAGGTAGATACTGAACAGAATTCGTTACAGTATCAATCCTTATGGTACCCCAAAGGTCAGTGCCCATGGTGGCGATGAGGCATTGCCAAGCAATATGGACTGTTGCCTGTCTGATAGATAGGATCTGAACCAAGCAGGTACTGTTCCATTGATACCTGTTTCTGCCAGTCATGCTAGCACGATATCATGATCCACAGTGTCAAAAACCGCTGAGAAATCTAACAGTAGAAACACTGAGGCAAATCTCTTGTATGGGTTTCTGTGAAGATCATCTAGTAAGGATGCAAGGACTGGCCTGATGATAGCTTAATGAGGAACACCAAACAATGGTCTGGAGGGATTTAAAGATGTTAAATATTTAGTCTAATCTCTGGAGGGGGCATTCTCCCATGACATGATGCATATTTATTTATATTTTTTTCAAAGAGCGCTTAGAGGCAGCTTGGAATGGAAAACCTTGTGACCAGAACTCCACCAGTTCTTGTCAACAAGTAGTTGAGGATGAAGACTAACTCTTTGGGGCAAACATTTTTGTCTCTATAGGTCCTGTGGTGAATAACAACCTGTCATTTATGTTTCTCAGGCCCTCTATGAGGTTGTCTGTTCAAGTTCAAGTTCAATTTATTTGGTATACCACCTATATAATCTAGGCAATTGAAGTAGTTTACAAAGATAAAATAAAGGGGCTCATGAGTACAGTGTAACATAATACAAACTAGTAAGAAATTGACATATACAATAGGGGGAATGACTGGAAAGTTTACACTATCATTACATAAGGGACATAAGGAAAGGAATGGACAAAAGGAAGGTTAAAACAGTACTATCAATGCAGCAAGGCAATCTTTGTTGGGGGGGGGGGAAGAAAGAGTTGATACTACCAGGTGTATTATGTTATATTTATATACAGGTTTCCTCCACCATAACTTTGACCGAAAGCACTTCACAATACTGTGAAGATAACAATAAATGACTATTCATGTATATTTATGTATTTATTTGTTACATTTATATCCACATTTTCCTACCTATTTGTAGGCTCAATGTGGCTTACATAGTACCGGAGAGGCGTTACAGACTCCGATGTAAACAAATACAAAGTTATGTTGTGGTAAGATAAAGTTCATGTGGCATAGCCGCACTAGGGAATCGTACAATGGAAGAGTTCTGTTATGTCCATTACGTTCTTTAGTTTTGTTGTGTTGCACAGATCAGGCATTTATGTTGGATTGGTAGGATATGCCTTTTTAAACAGGTTAGTTTTTAGTGTTTTCCGGAAGTTTAGGTGGTCGTTTGTAGTTTTCAAGGCTTTTGGTAATACCCACCAGCCCCACTGAATATGCCACACTCCTAAACTGTCTAGATCCAGAAGACGGCATATATCCAGCAGACAGGACCTGGACCGAATTCGAATCACTGTCAGAGGACCTCATCTCCAAAACGCTCAAAAGATTCGCTAAATCCCAATGCAAACTAGATATCTGCCCAAACAACCTCATGAAATCAGCTCCTCAACAATTCATAATAGACCTAACGAACCACGTGAACTTCATGCTACAAAACGGACTTTTCCCAAAGGAAAAAGGAAAAATTTTACTCACCCCAATACCCAAAGACACAAAGAAAAACACAAGCGAAATAACTAACTACAGACCAGTTGCATCTATACCACTAATAACCCAAAAAACCGAAGGGATGGTAACCAAACAACTCACAAACTATCTCAACAAGTTCTCAATACTGCATGATGCCCAATCAGGATTCTGGTCAAACCACAGCACAGAAACAGTATTAATTACCTTAATGACCAAATTTAAACAAATGATTGCAACTGGCACCAACATACTCCTCTTACAATTTGACATGTCAAGTGCCTTTGATATGGTTGACCACGGAATCCTATTACACATACTTGAATATTTTGGCATCGGAGGCAATGTCCTAACCTGGTTCAAGGGGTTCCTAACCCTGCGCTCATATCAGGTCACATCAAATTCAACTACATCTGCTGCATGGACACCTGAGTGTGGAGTACCGCAGGGATCCCCCCTCTCACCAACTATTTTCAACCTAATGATGATTCCCTTGGCAAAACTTCTATCAAATCATAACCTTAACCCATACATATATGCCGATGATGTAACAATATATATTCCTTTCAAACAAGACATTAATGAAATCTCCAAAGAAATCAACCAAAGTCTACACATCATGAACACCTGGGCAGATGCATTCCGACTGAAACTGAACGCAGAAAAAACTCAATGCCTCATACTTACCTCCCAATACAAAACGAATAAATTCACCGCTATTAACACACCTAAACTAAATCTGCCAATCTCAGAAACTTTAAAAATCCTTGGAGTCACTACTGACCGCCACCTAACACTTGAGACTCATGCGAACAACACAACCAAAAGATGTTCTACTCCATGTGGAAACTGAAAAGACTAAGACCATTCTTTCCAAGATCTGTCTTCTACAGCCTAGTGCAATCACTTGTACTCAGTCACCTGGACTACTGCAACTCACTATACGCAGGCTGCAAAGAGCAAATACTGAGGAAACTTCAGACAGCCCAGAATACAGCAGCCAGACTCATCTTCGGAAAGCCAAAATACGAAAGTGCAAAACCCTTACGTGAGAAACTACACTGGCTCCCACTCAAGGAACGTATCACCTTTAAAGTATGCACCTTAGTTCACAAAATCATTCACGGTGAAGCCCCTGCATACATGTCTGATTTAATAGACCTGCCACCCAGAAATGCTAAAAGATCATCCCGAACTTTTCTCAATCTCCACTTCCCTAAGTGCAAAAGCATAAAATACAAAGTACTGCATGCATCAACCTTCTCTTATATGAGCACGCAATTCTAGAATACACTACCACGCAACCTGAAAACGATCTACGAATTAACCGACTTTCGCAAACTTCTGAAGATTCATCTCTTTGACAAAATTTATTGCAAGGATCAAAACACATGAAGTCCATACACACTAACAGAAATGCATCAATACACTCTCTTCTGAATTCTCTTCCCCGTATTTTCACCACGCTTAAAACCCTACCCTTAGATAAAATTGCTATACCCTAATGTTCTCTTGCTTTTATTCTATCGCCCTATCATTTCCCCATTGATACATTCCATTGTTCCATTTCCCAAATGATATTTTGTCCATTGATACATCCCACTGTTCTACTTCCCAATTGACATTCTATCGCCCTATCATTTCCCCATTGATACACTCCATTGTTCTATTTCCCAAATGATTTTTTGATTTTGACTTTGTCTTCCCATAACTCCTCACTATGTAACCCATAACTGTACTGTAACAAATTGTATTTTCCATCATTCACACTGTATTGTGAGCCCGCAAACAGGTGGGAAAATGTGGGATACAAATGCAATAAATAAATAAAATAAATAAATAAATGTAGGAAAAACTGGACCCATAAGTTGATTTGTATTTGAGTCCTTTGCAGCTTGGGTAGTGCAGATTTAGGTACGTTCGTGTTGATTCGGATGTGTTTCTAGTTGGTAGGTCGATCAAGTCTGTCATGTATCCTGGAGCTTCACCGTAGATAATTTTTTGAACCAGAGTGCATATTTTGAAAGCAATGCGTTCTTTGATTGAGAGCCAGTGTAGTTTTTCGCGAAAGGGTTTTGCACTTTCAAATTGCGTTTTTCCGAAGATAAACCTAGCTGCTGTGTTTTGAGCGGTCTGAAGTTTCTTTAAGGTTTGTTCTTTGCATCTCGCATAAATTCCATTGCAGTAGTCTACATGGCTTAGTACCATTGATTGTATCAGATTGCAAAATATCATCATGATGCACTGAAAACAGCCTTTTGGACCAGTATCAGAAGGTTACTACATGGAGAGGGAAAGAACCAGGCACACCCATTAAAGGGGGGCCGACCACAACCGGGCTGAAGGCCAGCAAAGACAGAAGTGTGGGGGAGGGTACAGGGAGGGCCTAGCTAGAGAGCAGAGGTAGTAGTGGGAGGGAAACAAGGGGTAGCAAGGGGAGGGGGCAGGAAAAAAGGGGAGGAGCAAGGGAGGAGGAGAGAGGAATTTGAACTGCACAGGAAGTCCTTTTGAATTTGGAAGCAGGAGAAGAGCAACCCTGGGCAGCAGCTCCTGAAATTTTTACAGGCACATGTTTTGTGTCTGCCCTGGGCAGAGCTTGTGCAGAGTACAGCCAAAGAAGCTCTTACAGCAGAGCACGATATTCCAGCAAATTGAGAACAAATTTTATGGTATGTAGACATTTAAAACTTTGTGCAAGGCATTTTAGCTTTCTCCTATCCTTAAAGGTAAATGCTTTTCTATATTTGAGGAAAAACCCGAAGCCCCTTCACAGCTGGCTCCCCTGAGGTCAGCCCCTGGATGGCCTTCTGGGACTGTCCAATAAGACGCCAGCTATGGAAGTAGAGAGTATTTCCATTTTCTGGGAATGCTTAGGACTGAATGGCCAGAAGAAGGATAACATTCAAATTGTTCACAGCGATTAATCATGCTGATAATATGGTTGTCCACAGCTTGCTGTACACACTATGTGGCACATCTTTGCTATATCAGCTCTAACATATAGGGGCATTTTCGATATGATGCCTAAATCCAATTTTGGATGTTTTGATAAAGATGTTCAAAAATCAAGTGGCAAACCTAGCAATTTTTGAATCGGAAAAAACTCATCCAATTCTAGATGTTTTGCACTCCTTGCATTTTTTTTTGTAACCATTAAAAAAATATCCAAGGGAAAAATGCACATATGGGACACATGGGTGGGGGGGTTAACATTCTTAGTAGATTGGCCACTCAGACATCCAAGCAGAGCAGAGGGGCATCCTACGGGGCACTGCAGTGCTCTACACATAAAAGGTCTCAGGTACACATCTCACCATTACCCGCCTTATATTGTATGGTGAGTCCTCCAAAACTCACCAAAAACCTACTGTACTCAACTGTACACTACTACAATAGACCTTTTTATTTATTTATTAGGATTTATTTACCGCCTTTTTGAAGGAATTCATTCAAGGTGGTGTACAGGAAGAATAAATCAAACATTAGCAATAGACAATTACAGCAGTACAAATATTCAAATAACAATACAAAGTATGGCGTGTATACTACTTACAATGTCAACATAATATGTAATAGAACATTTTAATCGACAGCGTATGGTATAAGCAAAGATGGAACATGTGGAGGGGCATAATCGAATGAGGTTTTCATGAGGGCATCCTCGCAGGACGGCCCCGTAAAGGGGCAGGGCAACACGTATTATTGAAACAAGATGGGCGTCCATCTTTTGTTTCGATAATATGGTCGGGGATGCCCAAATCATGAAATTTAGGTTGACCTTAAAGATGGTCGTCCGTAGGTCATTTTTGAGATGGTCGTCCCCAGTTTTCGGTGATAATGGAAACCAAGGACGCCCATCTCAAAAACGACCAAATGCAAGCCATTTGGTCATGGGAGGAGCCAGCATTCGTAGTGCACTGGTCCCACTCACATGCCAGGACACCAACCGGGCACCCTAGGGGGCACTGCAGTGGACTTCAGAAATTGCGCCCAGCTGCATAGCTCCCATACCTTCGGTGCTGAGCCCCCAACCCCCCCCCCAAACCCACTCCCCACAACTGTACACCACTACCATAGGTAGGGGGGCACCTACATATGGGTGCAGTGGGTTTTAGGGGGGGTTGGAGGGCTCAACATTTACCACCAGAAGAGGTGGGGGATGGGCCTGGGTCTGCCTGCCTGAAGTGCACTGCACCCACTAAAACTGCTCCAGGGACCTGCATATTGCTGTCATGGAGCTGGGTATGACATTTGAGGCTGGCAAAATATATTTAAAAAGTTTTTTTTTAGGGTGGGAGGGGGTTGGTGACCACTGGGGGAGTAAGGGGAGGTCATCCCCGATTCCCTCCGGTAGTCATCTGGTCAGTTTGGGCACCTTTTTGATGCTTGGTCGTGAAAAAAATGGACCAAGTCGGCCAAATTCTCGTCAGAGACGCCCTTCTTTTTTCCATTATCGGCCGAGGACAGCCATGTCTTAATCACGCCCCAGTCCCGCCTTCGGTACAGTGCCGACATGCCCCTGTGAATTTTGGTCATCCCCACAACAGAAAGCAGTTGAGGTCGCCCAAAATCGGCTTTCAATTATGCCGATATGGGCGACCCTGAGAGAAGGACGCTCATCTCCCGATTTGTGTCGGAAGATGGGCACCCTTCTCTTTCAAAAATTCACTTGATAGGATCCCTTTTACTAAGCTGTGCTAGCAGTTGCCGCATGGCAAGGCTGACACAGCCCATTCAAAGTGAATGGACCGTGTTGTTACTACCACACCGCCCCTAGCGCAGCTTTGTAAAAGGGGGCCATAGATAGGTAAGAGAGTAAGAGTTAGAAAGTAAGGTGACTAATTTAAAGAAAGGTGCATACGAGGTCAGAGAAATGGTTAAATATTATGTCAGCTAGGGTAGGAGTGAATAAACATGTACTGCTGCAGTATGTGCAGCCGGTGTCACTCCTCGCATGTGTGAGTGAGACTAACAAGTTAGTTACTTCTTCCATTAAAGGCCTTGTTGATAAGCCAAGCTTTAACCTGCTTCCTGAAGCAATAATTTTGAAGCTGTTTTAGTGATACTCAGTTTTGATTTCATGATATTTATATCTATATATGGGAAGCTTTCAAATAAATTACAAAGCTGTCAAATAAGGTAAAAAAAAACATATTTTGTCCTCTAGGCTACTCCAGGGACCTGCTTGCAGCTCTAATAAGACTGGTCAAAACATCTGAAGGTGTCATAGAGGCTGATATGTAATGTTTCTTTCACATCTTTAGGGGGGGAGGGGACAGTGGAGGAGCAAGGGGGATCATGCCCAGCGGTCAGTGCAGCAGACCTTGATCCTGGGGAACTGGGCTCAATTCCCACCTCAGCTCCCTATGACTCTGGGCAAGTCACCTAACCCTCCATTGCCCCAGGTATAAATAAGTACCTGTATACTTATTTATACCAATCCAACTGGTACAGCTTTTGACTTTTTACAGATGGGCCACGCATAGGTAGTCCATTATTTCTAATAATCTTTTACTATTGTTTTCAATAGCATTTCCTATTATTTGGGGTGAACCAATGACTCACCTACTGGCTTCAACCCATATAATGGACTAGATTGCCTCGTACAGTCTGTTCTCAATCTAACCTCCTTGGGGCAGACAATGATCATAGAGCTCCAGGACGGGGAGGGGGGTGATGAATGAGGCAGGAAGAAACAAGGCAGAATTCAGGGGGGCACCTAGATGTGGATACAGTGGGTTTCTGGGGGGGGGGGGTTGGAGGGCTCACATTTATGACCACAAGTGTAAGAGGTAGGGGGAGATGGGCCTGGGTCCGCCTGTCTGAAGTGCACTGCACCCACTAAAACTGCTCCAGAAACCTGCATACTGCTGCGATGGACCTATCACATTTGAGGCTGGCATAGAGGCTGGCAAAAAATATTTTTAAAGAATTTTTTGAGGGTGGGAGGGGGTTAGTGACCACTGGGGGAGTAAGGGGAGGTCATCCCCGATTCCCTTCGGTGGTCATCTGGTCAGTTCAGGCACCTTTTCATGGCTTGGTCATAACAAAAATTGGACTAAGTAAAGTTGTCCAAGTGTTCATCAGGGATGCCCTTCTTTTTTCAATTATGGGCCAAGGACACCCATGTGTTAGGCATGCCCAAGTCCCACCTTCGCTATGCCTCCAACACGCCCCCGGGAACTTTGGTCATCCCCACGACGGAAAGCAGTTGGGGACGCCCAAAATCGGCTTTCGATTATGCCAATTTGGGAGACCCTGGGAGAAGGATGCCCATCTTTCGATTTGTGTCGAAAGATGGGCGTCCTTCTCTTTCGAAAATAAGCCTGATTGTGTCGTATATTATTGAATTCTGCTATTTATGGTGATATTTTATAACAACATTTGTCCCTTATTGATAATATTACAAAAGTTTTTATCACTGCTATCAAATATTTATTTATTATTTATATTTGTTTATGTCCACTGGATGTTTTCTGGATTTGTTGCATTACCTTCAATCTCTTCTGTTTCTAATTTTAAATAATGAAAACACGAACCAACCAACCAGTGGTTTATTTATAAGTGTTTCTCAAGTCAGTCCTGGAGTACCTCCTTGCCAGTAAGGTTTTCAGGATATTCACAATGAATATGCATGAGATTTATTTTATTTATTTATTTGTTGCATTTGTACCCCACATTTTCCCACCTATTTGCAGGCTCAATGTGGCTTACATAATACCGTCAAAGGAGTTTGCCCAGTCGCTTGATAACAAATACAGGTTTATAGAGATTGAATGAGATATATGTGGAGGATCGGAAGGGATGAAGACTGCGTGATGTCCAGTTCGACCATCAATCATGTTATGTTCCTGGGTAAAGAGGTTTACGTGTGGTTGTTGGGATAGGCCTTTTTGAAGAGCTTGGTTTTCAGTGATTTCATAAAGTTCAGGTGTTCATGGATTGTTTTCACCACTTTTGGGAGGCCATTCCATAGTTGTGCGCATATGTAGGAGAAGCCTGCCTCTATTGTATGCAAATTTCTTTCATGCATATTCAGTATGAATATCCTGAAAACCTGACTGGCAAGGGTGTACTCCAAGACCAACTTGGGAAGCAGTGATCTATAACATGCCTTCTCGAGTTGCCTGTCCATGGAAAGACCACAGCATAAAGAATTGGTTGCTTTAATTCAGAAAAGCCATACCACCCAGTGCCGTAGCGAGGGCGGCTGGCACCCGGGGCAGGTCGCTGCCGCGGACCCCCCCCCGGGTGCAGCACGGTGGCCACCCTGTCGGCGCATGGCACACACCCCCCCCCCCCCCGCCGGAATGCATTGTAGCTTACTTTGGCAGCGAGGGGCGGGCGGGAGGGCCGATCCACCCCCGAGCCTACGTCGCTGGGAGCTGCGTCGGCTCCATTGGTTCCTTGCTCTTTCTGCCCCGGAACAGGAAGTAACCTGTTCCGGGGCAGAGGGAGCAAGGACCCAACGGAGATGACACACCCCCAGCGGCGTGCACCCGGGGCGGACCGCCCCACCGCCCCCCCTTCCTACGCCACTGATACCACCTACATTCACAAATAAAACCATTTATCCATGGGTTAATCAAAAAAGAATATCAAGCATATTAGTTTTACACAAAAGCAACCAAGCTGAAGAATAAGTAAAAAAATAAAGAATATTTATTAGATCAACTATAAACAGCTAAAATAGTGAGAAACAAGGATACAGGCCCTGTGAGGCCTCCAACTAAGGAAACAGAAAAAAAGAATTTCAACAACTCAGGATTCCCCAGTGCTGTTTCATAGATTCAGCTGAACAGTCAGCAAGAATATTCTTCAAGCTACAACATAGGTAAGGTTACTTGCATCTGTGCAGGATAGGAAATGCTGCAGTAGGTTCACAATGTTCTTGAGTTGAGGGTGGAATGCCAGAAATTACTTATGATGCAAGGCAATCAATTTAGTATGGTCAAGAACAATAATTTAGCTTGGTATCTTCAGATGGTTTGAATTTAGCAATTATTAGATTTTCCAGAGCTAGTGGATAGCAAAAAAACATTACATATAAAAAGACTTGAATATTATTTTTTTAATGGGGAGGGTAAATGAAAAGGAATAATATACGAACTTTCTACCTCCCAATCCTTGGCTAAATTACATACTACTACTACTTATCATTTCTATAGCGCTACTAGACATACGCAGCGCTGTACATTTGAACATGAAGAGACAGTCCCTGCTCGACAGAGCTTACAATCTAATTAGGACAGACAAACAGGACAAACAAGAGGATGATAAAATAAGGGTTCTGAACAAGTGAATAAGGGTTAGGAGTTAAAAGCAGCATCAAAAAGGTGGGCTTTTAGCTTAGATTTGAAGATGGCCAGAGATGGAGCTTGACGTACCGACTCAGGAAGTCTATTCCAGGCATATGTTGCAGCAAGATAAACGGAACGGAGTCAGCGGTGGAGGAGAAGGGTGCAGATAAGAGAGATTTACCCAGTGAACGGAGTTCCCGGGGAGGAGTGTTGGGAGAGATGAGAGTAGAGAGGTACTGAGGAGCTGCAGAGTGAATGAACTTATAGGTCAATAAGAGGAGTTTGAACGGTATGCGGAAACGGATAGGAAGCCAGTGAAGTGACTTGAGGAGAGGGCTAATATGAGCATAACGACACTGGCGGAATATTAGTCGTGCAGCAGAATTCTGAACAGATTGAAGAGGAAAGAGATGGCTAAGTGGGAGACCTGTGAGAAGCAAGTTGCAATAGTCTAAGCGAGAGGTGATAAGAGTGTGGATGAGGGTTCTGGTAGTGTGCTCAGAAAGGAAAGGGTGAATTTTGGTGATATTATAGAGATAGAAATGACAGGTTTTAGCAGTCTGCTGAATATGTGCAGAGAAGGAGAGGGAGGAGTTGAAGATGACCCCAAGGTTGCGAACTGATGAGACAGGAAGGATGAGAGTGTTAGCCACAGGAATGGGGGAAAAGGAGAGGTTGGTTTAGGGGGAAAGATAAGAAGCTGAGTCTTGGTCATGTTTAGTTTCAGATGGCGCTGAGACATCCAGGCAGCAATGTCAGACAGGCAGGCTAATACTTTGGCCTGGATTTCGGCTGAGATTTCTGGTGTGGAGAGGTAGATCTGGGAGTCATCAGCATAAAGATGATACTGAAAACCATGGGATGAGATCAGAGTACCAAGGGAAGAAGTATAGATGGAGAAAAGAAGAGGTCCCAGGACAGATCCCTGAGGTACACCAACTGACAGTGGGATAGAAGTAGAGGAGGATCTACTAGAGTATATACTAAAGGAACGCTGGGAGAGATAAGAAGAAAACCAGGAAAGAACAGAGCCCTGAAATCCAAGTGCTATTCCACAGCAACCAGTACTTTCAGTCACTGCTGATATTAAGGCATTCAGCCTTATTTTCGAAAGTGATGGGCGCCCATATTTCGACCCAAATCAGGAAATGGGCGCCCATCTCACAAAGGCGGCCAAATCTGTATAATTGAAATCCGAATTTGGGCGTCTTCAACTGCAATCTGTCGCGGAAACGGGCAAAGTTGACGGGGGCGTGTTGGAGGCGTGGTGAAGATGGAACTGGGGCGTGTTTATCAGCCGAGGAGAGATGGGCACCTTCGGCCGATTATCGAAAAAAAGGGCGGCAGAAGCAAGAATTTGAGTCGCTTTTGCTGGACCCTTTTTTTTCACGACCCAACTGGCCAGATGACCACCGGAAGGAATCGGGGATGACCTCCCCTGACTCCCCCAGTGGTCACTAACCCCCTCCCACCACAAAAAATGAACTTTAAAAACTTTTTTTGACAGCCTGTATGCGAACCTCAAATGTCATACCCAGCTCCCTGACAGCAGTATGCAGGTCCCTTGGAGCAGTTGTTAGTGGGTGCAGTGGACGTCAGGCAGGCGGACCCACGCCTATCCCCCTCCTACCTGTTCCACTTGTGCTGGTTTTCTTTTTATTTGTGAACCGCATAGAACCCACAAGGTTATTGCAGTACAGATGTTAAGTTTCAGTTTATCCTGCATCACCATTATTCATGTAATAAGAGGGAGGATTCTGCTTTCATTTCCTCTACTTCTACCAGTTCCCTGACACCGTTATACCTCCTGTCAATATAGACATAAGTAATAGGGATGTGCATAGTGAACAAAATTAAGCTGGCTCTTGGATGTCTCAGCCTTCTTTTCATGATTTTTGGACATTTATATTTGTTTCACACATTCATGTTAATAAAAACTTTTTTAATGCATGTTAGAACTTTACAATTGATTTTATATGTGTCAATTGATAGGTTAATATGTGTTAATTTTATGTGCACTAAATTTTTCAGATACATTAATGAACCAAATGGACACTAATGAACACATATCTCCAGTAGGTAACCACATCATGTGTATACAGGAGGACACACTTTGAGCACTGCCACTCATTCATTTTGCCTTTTCTCAAAACTCTGCTGTTTATGATCATCAGAGAACGCAGGATGAATGTCAACAGTGCCTAGACAGTACAATCTGATTAGTCTCTTTAATGCCTATAGTACATTTGCCAGTAGTAGCTGAGTCTTACAGTCATTATCTACCAACATATTCTCTGTTTCCATGTCTCAACACGCAGGCATCTCTAGCTTATAGTCATTCACTGACTCCGAGCCAAAAATGTCCAGCATTCCAGCCAGCAGTATAGCTGTGACCACCCTCACCCCACCCAGCCGCCACCTGCCAGCATTCCTGTAGCTAGTCCTGCAACAAAACCACTGAGACTTTAGGTATGTTGTACTGACAGTTCAATACAGGAAACATATGGTATTACGATACTGAAAATTAAGAAATACAATAGTTCCTTCTTTGTCTTATACAAACGTTTTGGACAAGAATAAATTCACAATACTATAAGCAAAGTATAGCTGCAGTTTAAAATGAAAGAAAGGATCTTTAAGAACAGCATAAATCAATGGAAGTATACAATCAAAGCCAGCAATTTGAGCTGTGGTATCTGTTATCGAACCAAAATCCCGAAAAATATTGTAGTACACAAGTTTCCGAGACCACACAGATTCATTCTTCAAAACATCAAAAGATAAAAATTGTCTTTTAACACCATTTCTTCCCTCTGCCGCACCCTAAGATATACAGGAGCCCTTTTACTAAGCCGCGTAAGCGTCTACACGCGCCCAATGCGCGCCAAAATGGAGTTACTGCCCGGCTACTGTGTGGCTCTTGCGGTAATTTCATTTTTGGCAAGTATCCGATATACGTGTCTGAAAAAATAATTTTTATTTTCGGATGTGCGTATTGGGCACACGCCAAGTGGTATTTGACGTGCATAGGTCATTACTGCCCGGTTACCATGTGAGTCTTTACCGCTAGGTCAATGGCTGGCGGTAAGAACTCAGACCCAAAATGGACGTGCGGCAATTTTCATTTTGCTGCGCGTCCATTTTCGGCAAAAAATTTTTAAAGGCATTTTTTTGCAGGTGTGCTGAAAAATTATTCTGTGCGCACCCATAACACACATCTACACTACCGCAGGCCATTTTTCAGCGCACCTTAGTAAAAGGACCCCACCGTATGTAATAGTGGAAATGCTATGCTAGCAATTTTATGCATAGTAAACAAAAGTATTCAAACTATAAGTGCCATATGTTCTTGAATATTTACACATATGGTAGCCCAACACTAATCCTAACTATTTTGGGGGCACTCATTTCACATTAACACACAGGTCCATGACTCACCTGCCTCCTCATCGCCCTTTTCAAACTTTTTAAACTGTAAACAATTAAAAAATTTTTTTTTAAAGATCATTATATTACAGTCTCAAACATCAGTAACCTGCTTATAATCGAAAGAGAAAAATGCCTATATTGCGACCCAAATCGGGAGATTGGCATCTTTCTCCCGTGGGTGCCCAAATCGGTATAATCGAAAGCCGATTTTGGGCGTTTCCAACTGCAATCCATCACGGAAATGGGTAAAGTTGACGGGGGCGTGTCAGAGGCGTGGTGAAGGCGGAACTGGGGCGTGGTTATCGGCCGAGGAGAGATGGGCGTCTTTAGCTGATAATCGAAAAAAAGGCGTTTTTACCACGATTTGGGGTCACTTTTGTTGGACCCTTTTTTTTCACGAACAAGTCCCAAAAAAGTGCCCCAACTGCCCAGATGACCACTGGAGGGAATCGGGGATGACCTCCCCGAACTCCCCCAGTGGTCACTAACCCCTCCCACCAAAAAAAACCCCACTTTAAATACTTTTTTTCCAGCCTCTATGCCAGCCTCAAATGCTGTACCCACCTCTATGACAGCAGAATGTGTTCTATCCTGTGGCAGCCTTTCCCTGGTTCTGATGTGGCTCTCGGGTGAGTGTGACACCTTTTCTGTTATGTGGGTGTAGGGTATTGGGCTCCATGATTCCACTAGCTTGTGTTAAATGCTCACGATGTTGGTAGTTGGTAGGCTCTACTGCCATGGTGCTTTTCTCCCTGCTTACTGGGTCAGAGTGTGCCCTGTTTTGTTTCCGGTAGTCCATGAGGTAGTGGCCATTTTTGTAAGCCAGTTTTAGATCCCTTTCACATGTTAGCCACGTTACAGAACTTAGTTCTTACCTTGAATGTGGCTGAAAGAGGGCATTGTACAGCATTCTGCCAGCTCTGACCTACTGCTAATCTCAGTACCAGCGAGACTCGTTGCCAGTGGGGCACAACCTCTGATCTGCAGTTAACTGTGAGTAAGCGTGCTTATTCCAATAAAGGACGTTTTCAGAGAGATAAGTCTTCAGGTGTCAACTGGTGTGTCAATGTTATATAGCAGCAACAAGTCCTAGAGGCCTGCATGTTTGGAGGTCCCTGGGGCACTTTTAGTGGGTACCGCAGTGCACTTCAGCCAGGTGGACCCAGGCCCATCCCCCCCTACCTGTAGCACTTGTGCTGGTAAATGGGAGGTCTCCAAAACCCACTGTACCCATATGTAGGTGCCCCCTTCACCCCTAAGAGCTATGGTAGTGTTGTACATTTGTGGGTAGTGGGTTTTGGGGGAGGGGGGTTGGGTGCTCAGCACCTGTGGTAAGGGAGCTATGCATGTGGGAACTGTTTCTGAAGTCCACCGCACTGACCTCTAGGGTGCCCAGTTGGCGTCCTGGCATATCAGGGGGGCCAGTGTACTACGAATCGAGGCCCCTCCCATGACCAAATGGCTCAATTAGGATGTTTTTGAGCTGGGCGTTTTTAGTTTCCATTATCGCTAAAAAAAACAAACGCCCAGCTGAAAAATGTCCATTTTTTCAAAAATGCGGTCTGTCCCGCCTCTTCGCGTACCCGTTTTCGGACATAGACGCCCATGGAGATAGACGTTCACGTTCGATTATGCCCCTCGTGGCACGTCACTTATCTTAGCATGTAAAAGGACCCACTGCCAATGTGGACCATGTTTCGTCAATACATTGCTTTGCAATTTCTGAGGAAAAGTGATGAATTAAAATGTAACAAATCAAATGGAATTGAATCAAGAGCTTCATCAGGTGTGGTCCTAATATAAAATACAAAAATCAAATCCTCTCCATTCAAAAGAACATCACAAAAAAAATCTAATTAATGCGGCAAAACTAGCCTCCTAATATCAATGCGTCTGCCTTCAAAATTAATTTAAACATGGTGGCAAGAATAATGGTGGGAACTGTATCTGGGTGGCATTGTTTGAAGTCAACTCCACTGACCACTAGGCTGCCCCTCTGATCTGTAGGGACGTCTGTGTGGCCTTTTCTGTCAAAATGATGCCAGATAGAAGTTTTTGTGCCTGCTTTTTTGGTGTTTACAAGTCAGTTTGGAAAATGGCTCTTCTTTTTTAGATGTCTTCTGTGGAAATACGTGCATTTTAAATCCATTCAAAAGGGAAACCAATGTTTTTCCTGTTTAAAAATGGCTCTACGATGCACGGGGTTGTTTTATTGGATGTAATGAGCTAAATGTTCCAATTCTGACTTGGATGTTTTTTTAAAATGACCCTCACCGTGTCTCTATAAAATACTCATATGTATGTGAGTGCAATATATGTTGCTGTGTGTATTTTATAAAGTACACTCCTGCACTCTTCCCAAGTTTCACCTGTAAGAAATTTGACTGTTATGGATCAAGTGTATGGTATTTCAGACTAGCCAAACTAGAGAAAGGAATAAATTAACAAGGTAGGTTTATATAAATTCTTTTTAATCTCTGTCCTTTACACATTCCAGAAAGGAATTTTAATGAGTCAGAAAAGACACAATGAAAGAGACATGGAGCAGCAGTTACAGCCCAAAGCAGCATGACTGCATTATAGACCAGATGATTTTCAAAGCGATTTAAACGAGCAGGGGCTTCTACTACCCGCTTCAATTCCTTCCTGCCGCCTAAGTGGGAATATTCAGTGAATATCCCCATAGATCATCCAACTAAAAAGTGGGCAGGTCAGGGGCGGCACTGGGGAGGAGCCCACGGTTACGCTGGTGCCAGCAGTATTCAGTGCCAGCACCCACACAGCTAAGCAGCCTAATTTAGGACAGCTCAAAAGCTGGCCTAAATTAGGCTGCTTAGCTATGCGGGTGCCAGCACTGAATATCAGGCCAGCACCCGCATAACTCATTTTTTTCTAAAAACTTCCCAATCCCTCTCCCGACCTCTCTAATATCCCCTCCCTCCTACCCTCCGGCTCTGATGCCCTAAGTCCCCTCCTCCCCAAATGAATCTCCCACCCCCCTCAATGTCTAGGTAGGCCCTCTGGGCCTACCAGTCTCTTTGGTGGTCCAGCAAGGGTCTTTGGGGGAAGAAGCGCAGCCCCCTCGCTCCTGCATCCTCATGGCTGCCTGTCAAAATGGCTGTCGTGACCTTTCACAGCAGGTTGCAGTACTTCATGCTGTATTGCAAGCTGCTGAGAAAGGTTGCAAAATCCATTTTGAAATGGAGCCACAAGAAGGCAGGAGCAGGGGGCTGCACTCCTCCCTCCAAAAACCCCTGCAGAACTATCAGGGAAATAGGGGATGGGGTTGGGTGGGGTGAGGGCAGGAGGGTTCATTCGGGGGAAGGTGAGGGACTTAGGACATCACAACCAGAGGGTAGGAGCAGGAATGTAGCCAGCTTGAGGGCACAGGGAGAGCAGAGAGCGGACTGTCGATGGCGCCAGCACATATTTTAAACGTGACAGATCTGAGTAGAAGGGAGGAGGTATTAGAGAGGCTGAGAGGGAGATCAGGACGGTTTTAGAAAAAAAATAGTTATGCGGGTGCCAGCCCAATATTCAGTGCAGGCACCTGCAAAACTCTCTTATGCGGCCCCAGCTAAATATCAGCTGGGACCACAAAAGCTCCGGTGCCTAGCCCACCCACATTTAGCCACATTTAGCACCCACATTTAGACATGGCCCGGCACTGAATATTGGAGGCTAATTTAGCTGGTGACGGTAAGCATTTTAAAAAAATGCTGACTGTCACTGGCTGAATATCAGGGGCATATACCTTGCATAGAATAGTGGTTGCAACCCTAAATAGCAGTGGTACAATAATATTGGGCATTCAAAAAAGGTTGGAAAATAGTTAAACTTCAATGAGCATGATCAGGTCAGTTTTTTTGTTTTTTTTACAATTGCATCCCTAATCTTGACTGTGGGGATTACAAAATGTAATATGACATAGATTGGAACCTAGGTGTTGATTTAAGTATTGTTCTTGTCATAAGCAGAGTTGATTGGCAAGACTTAAAAAGGTCTACTGGTAGAGGTGTTGCAGGCCAGCACTGTAACAGATTTAGGGTATGCTTGGGACAGATATGGAGGTGGGCAATGATAGGGAAAGGGTTAGAAGGTCAGGTAAAAGGTATATAGAAAGCTGTAAGGCTGCATATGGGAATTTATATGTGTATCTATTTAAAAAAGACAAATTTCAACTGAATAGACTGGATGAGCCATTTTGGTTTTTATCTGCCATCATTTACTAACGGAATTAGCGTGCACTAAATGCTAAGAATCAACATAGCCGCCGAGAGGGGGGGAGCAAAATCCCCCAGGCCCGGGCCTCCAGGGGGAGCCTAGCGCAGGGGTTTCTCTCTGTCTCTCCTGCTCCTGACGGGACCCGAGTGATCACGTCTCAACAAGAGCAGGAGAGAGAAAACTCCGGTGATGAGCCCCCCCCCCCCTTGCATTACCTGCCTAGCAGTTGCTGGGCCCTCAGGCCGCGTATGCTCAGTTTTAAGACTGAGCATGTGCGACCTGAGGAAAGCAGACGCAGGGGCAGGCAATGTTGGGCAAAGGAAGGAGCCGCACTGCCTGCAGATGGTGGGGCCAGCCAAGGTACTTCAGGCGGGTGGGAGGGGGGCAGCAGTGATGACGATTTGGAGGGGATCGGAGGCGACAATGACGATTTTGCCCCAGGCCCGGCGGCGGCAGCCCTGCCCCATGCCCGGCTCAGTCTCTCGGTGGCCCTGAGAATCAAATGGGCTTCTTAGCATTTAGTACCTGCTCAGCTTTAGTAAAAGCTATGGTAAGCAGCAAAATATGGCATACAGTGGGACACACTGAGGCATCCCCTGGTAATTTTGCCATGTGTTAGCCATCTGCTAAAATATAAGATTTACTTTTTGGCACAGGGGCATGTCTATGCACATCAGTTAGGGCCCCTTTTACAAAGCAGTGGCAAGCTAGCCCTCCTATTTCCCCTGTATCACTCTTTCCTCAACCTTTTATTCTCTTCTGTGTTTAACTGATTACCCATTGCCACATTTCTAACCTCAGTACTCACCCACAACCCAGCTCTCATCTACTTTTTCTCTGTCACTCATCCATTCTTTAGGCCAAGCTTTTTCACTCTCAGTCATCATCTTCAGTCCCATTCTCTGATTACCTCCTTTCACCACCTTCTTGTATCTTTATTTATCTTCCTTTCACTCATCTACTAGATGTATCCCTTCCCACGGCTTCTCCTACATGGTTTTACCATGCATAGCATCTACCCCTTGTCTCTTCTCCCATCCAGCACATCCATCCTCTCTCTCTCTCTCTCTCTCTCTCTCAATCTCTCCCCCCTTCTTTTCTCTCTTCCTCTTCTTCCTACTAGCAATGGAAACATAAACCCCCTAGCAGTAGTACTGCAAGACTACCACTAGGGATCACTCATGCCCAATGACCTCTGGACCACCAGTGTACCTAATGGTAGGTACTTTCAGTGGTGGGGGCCCTTTGGGGGGGGGGGCTAGGGGCTCTGGTCAGTTGTTAAGGAGCCTTGAATGAGGAGCTGGAGATGTGATTGGAGGAGGGGAATAGTGCAGGCCCTGCGGGCTCTGGACCAGGAGCATCAGGCCACAGTTTGAGGCCCAATGCTCCTGGGCCAATGAAATAATGCTCCTTGCGAGGTGGTTTACAAGCAGCACTATTCATTTACCATGGGAGTCAGCAACTGCATGACTGTTATACCACAGGTTGCTGACTCCCATGGTAAATCAAGGTGCGGTAAAAGCTTGCCTTCTACTGTGTTTATCAAGTCCCATCCCCTTTCCATTTCCTTTGATAATTTTCCTGCTTATTAATTTACTATTGGGACAAAAGAGAAATTCATAGAAGGGTCCACTGGAATGTACTGTGAGTGGCGGGGGGCAACACAATAATCATTCACACAGGGCATTAAAAAAGGAAACACTGGCTATGTTGTTAAATAGGCCCCTTAATTAATTTACAAATAAAAGGTTGTTATGTAATGGTAATGGAACAAAGGCAGCAGAGTGCCATTACCACTTCAGAATCACTTCTTAGTAATTTCCACAGTAATTCTGGGAGCTTAGACATGCATGTACTTTAAAGTTATATCTGATCTGAGTTCCTAATAAGTGAGCCTGGTGGGAGTATTTCCAAAAATTAAATATTGTAAATTGTCTTGCTATTAGCTATTTTGTTGTGGAAAAACAGTATATTAAGACCAAATGAACCATAAATTATATAACAGAGACCTTTAAAATCGGGTTTCCTAACTGGTCCTGGGACCCCTACAGCTAGCCGGGTTTCCAGGATAACTATTATGAATATGAATGAAGTCAAATGTATCTCATGTATATTTATTGTCCTTAATTACTAATGACCTATTCTTCTGTTATCAAAATTATCAAGAAACATTTTATTAAATACAATATCCCATTAGACTTAACACACATCTAAACATACTTATATTATCATCTGTGATACTCTATATGCTATTTTTCACAAACTTAAAACGTCATCAAAGTCACATGACTTATCTGTCTTCATCACTGACGACGAAATGTTCCATATAGTTCATGAAAAAATCTTTAAATAGTCCGTTGATAACTACAGTCACAGGCAAAGTGAAGTCTATAATGTAGTATAGTCCACAGAGTAGGTCTCAACAAATGAGTAACTCCACTCTAACCGAATTCTTCAATCGGATTTTCTTCACAATGATGTACAAATTTAAACTTAAACAAAAGCATCCATAGATCTCAACACAGGCCGTGTTTCAAAACTTCATCAGGAGATCCTATTATACAAACATAAAACAACACTCAACATAACAAAATTCATACATTCTATTACAAAAGGTTTTTATTACAAAATCTTACCAGCGACATTTAGAACACTGAGTTCAAAACCGGAAATCCTTTCTGAGAATTCACGTCATCGTGATAGATTGAACGATCTAACTTTACTTAAACCACCACTCTTATACAGACATCAACAGAGCCCAATCAACCTCTTTATTCAGGCCATATGGGTGCACAGTCCTCCAATTGAAAATAAATCGCTGCTCTCTACGAATCAATTCACATTCCACATTACCATAACCCCCCTGCATATTGTTAATGATCACAAACCTCAACTCATCAACTGAATGATTATATTGTAACCAATGGCTGACCAATGGTGTCTCCACTTTCTGCAATCGAATATTGCTCAAATGTTGAGCAATACGTAATTTAATTTTCCTTGTGGTTTCACCTATGTACCAAAGTTGACAGGGACAACATATTGCATACACTACATTTTGTGTATTGCAGTCTGTATTAGATCGCAATATAAAATATCTATTTAAAGATGGTACCCAAATACGATTAGTGCATAAAGCATATCTGCAGTACACACAAGCATTACAACAAGTATGTCCCCCTCCTTCCTTATATTTAACATATTGATCAAATTTCTTTTTTGACAGAATTTCACCTAAATTCCTCTCACGATTGCAAGCGAATCTTGGTTTAATCAGTAAACTATGATGGAGAGATAATACCGACCAGTGTTTAAGAATAATATCTTGTATATCTCGTGTTTGCTTATAGAACGGAAGAATGCAATTAACTTGTGAGCCCTGTGTGTTAACAGGGGATACCTCGTGATTTAGCCAACATCTCTGAGCATATTTTGCTCGTTTATGAGCTGATTTAATAGCATACTGTGGATATCCACGCTTCTGAAATCTTTTCGCCATCGAAATAGCCTGTTGATTAAATTCCACCGGACTGGAGCATAAACGCTTAATCCTTAAAAACTGTCCAATGGGGATACTTTCCTTCAATTTTCTAGGATGATGACTGTTAAAATGCAGGATAGCATTTCTATCTGTAGCTTTCCTGAACACGCCTGTAGTAAATTGACCATTAGACAATTCTATATCTATATCTAAAAATTGTACCTTGGATCCTATGGATTGTATTATCAAACGAATGTTCGGATCACATCCATTTAAATATTCCACAAAAGCATGTAACTCAGTCATAGATCCAGACCAGATAATAAATATGTCGTCAATATATCTTTTCCAAGTGATCAAATGACCACTACTATGCATAGATGTATAAACATATAAAGATTCAAACAACGCCATATATAAACAGGCTACCACAGGAGCAACCGTAGCTCCCATGGCAACTCCTTTCACTTGTAGAAAAAATTGATCCTTAAAGCGGAAATAGTTTTTCTCTATAACAAATGACGCCATATGTAACAGTAACTGGATCCTAGACTGCGATAAATCTTGTTGTTCCAAAGTATTTTTAATTATCTGTATACACGCCCTCTGTGGAATGCTCGTATAAAGGGACGTTACATCCAATGTCAGCATAATACACGGTTGATCACATGGAATTTGTATCTCCTTCAAAAAATCTAACATCTCTCCAGAGTCTTTAATGTACGATTGTACACGTACCATATGTGGATGTAAATAGTATTCTAGAAATTGAGATAAAGGTTCAAAAAGAGACCCTACACAAGAGACAATAGGTCTCCCTGGTGGATTTTGAAGCGACTTGTGAATTTTCGGTAGAAAATAAATGTTGGGCACATTGAATTTTTTGCGTAGTAAATATTTAAATTCTTTCACAGAAATAACATCGCGGGCCCTAGCTGTTTCCAACATTACTTTAACTTGTTGAGCAAACTCTTCCGAAGGATCAGATGCTAGTAATTCATAAGACGTTCTATCTAATAATTGAGATAAAGCTTCTCGTGTATATTGACTAATGTCCTGTACTACAACCGCGCCCCCCTTATCTGCACGAGTTATAACAATAGACTCGTCCTGTTTTAACTCTTGCATCGCTGCTTTCTGCAATTTGGTCAAATTGTAAAAAACAGGGGTAAAGTTTTTTTCCAGAGCCTCTACATCTCTCATCACTAATTTTTGAAAAGTATCCACCGCAGGATCAGTCGCTCCAGGGGGCAACCATGAAGATGGAGATTTGTATTTATCAAAAAATGACACTTTAGTATCCTTAGTCTGCACTATTTCAACTACTTCACTCTCAGATTTGTTATCAAAAAACGCACGAAGTTTCAATTTTCGAAAAAATTTATGTAAATATAATCTCACAGAAAAAGCATCATAAAGAGCAGTGGGGACAAACGATAAACCCATAGATAAAACCGATAGTTGGGCCTCTGTCAAATTCTTAGAAGAAATGTTTACTATTAAACTCAATTCTTCCGTCCTCTCCGACTTCGAGTCACTAAAGGGGCTGCAGGTAACACCGCAGTACTCTCTATCCGATTACCTGATCGACTGTCATTAGAGGGGATTTCTAACTCCTGGCTTATCTTAGTTGTTTCCTCACCGGATGAATCACTAGATGTATTTAGAAATGTTACTTTTTTATTTTTCCTATTTCTACGTGATTTCCGTGAATGATCCATCCAGGGGTATACATAGCCTTTTGTGTAATCCCCTTCATCTCGTTTATATTTCTTAATTTTTTGTTGTCTAATCTCCATTGTATATTTTTCTACAGCTGATAGATGTTCTCTATACTGCTTCTCAAAAACCTCTGAAGCAATTAATCCTTTCATTTCTTCTAATTTTTTATCCAAATCAACCTTTGAATCGCAAACTTGTTTATGCAATTTATCAACTGTAAGTAGCATTAAATCTAGAGAGCAGCGTGAAATTAACTCATTCCATTTCAACACATAATCTGAATCATCAAGGAAACGAGGTTCCTTGATTAATCGGAGACCACGAGGTACCCTCTGCACATGACAGTATTCTACCAATGTAAAGGCATGTAATTCAGTGCGGACTATATATTTATGCAGTTTCAAAATGTCAGACCAATCCACTTCCATAGATTGGTTTACAAATAACCTGCCCCCCATCATTAAATCTTTTATTCTATCAGTTGAGAGTCCCGTTTTTGTATCCCAGCCAATTGTCGCCATCATTACCCCAACTTTAACAATGTTACACTACTAACCTGGGTAAAATATCTTAATTATCGGTCAAATCTAGCTAATATCCTTAATTGACGACATATTTATTATCTGGTCTGGATCTATGACTGAGTTACATGCTTTTGTGGAATATTTAAATGGATGTGATCCGAACATTCGTTTGATAATACAATCCATAGGATCCAAGGTACAATTTTTAGATATAGATATAGAATTGTCTAATGGTCAATTTACTACAGGCGTGTTCAGGAAAGCTACAGATAGAAATGCTATCCTGCATTTTAACAGTCATCATCCTAGAAAATTGAAGGAAAGTATCCCCATTGGACAGTTTTTAAGGATTAAGCGTTTATGCTCCAGTCCGGTGGAATTTAATCAACAGGCTATTTCGATGGCGAAAAGATTTCAGAAGCGTGGATATCCACAGTATGCTATTAAATCAGCTCATAAACGAGCAAAATATGCTCAGAGATGTTGGCTAAATCACGAGGTATCCCCTGTTAACACACAGGGCTCACAAGTTAATTGCATTCTTCCGTTCTATAAGCAAACACGAGATATACAAGATATTATTCTTAAACACTGGTCGGTATTATCTCTCCATCATAGTTTACTGATTAAACCAAGATTCGCTTGCAATCGTGAGAGGAATTTAGGTGAAATTCTGTCAAAAAAGAAATTTGATCAATATGTTAAATATAAGGAAGGAGGGGGACATACTTGTTGTAATGCTTGTGTGTACTGCAGATATGCTTTATGCACTAATCGTATTTGGGTACCATCTTTAAATAGATATTTTATATTGCGATCTAATACAGACTGCAATACACAAAATGTAGTGTATGCAATATGTTGTCCCTGTCAACTTTGGTACATAGGTGAAACCACAAGGAAAATTAAATTACGTATTGCTCAACATTTGAGCAATATTCGATTGCAGAAAGTGGAGACACCATTGGTCAGCCATTGGTTACAATATAATCATTCAGTTGATGAGTTGAGGTTTGTGATCATTAACAATATGCAGGGGGGTTATGGTAATGTGGAATGTGAATTGATTCGTAGAGAGCAGCGATTTATTTTCAATTGGAGGACTGTGCACCCATATGGCCTGAATAAAGAGGTTGATTGGGCTCTGTTGATGTCTGTATAAGAGTGGTGGTTTAAGTAAAGTTAGATCGTTCAATCTATCACGATGACGTGAATTCTCAGAAAGGATTTCCGGTTTTGAACTCAGTGTTCTAAATGTCGCTGGTAAGATTTTGTAATAAAAACCTTTTGTAATAGAATGTATGAATTTTGTTATGTTGAGTGTTGTTTTATGTTTGTATAATAGGATCTCCTGATGAAGTTTTGAAACACGGCCTGTGTTGAGATCTATGGATGCTTTTGTTTAAGTTTAAATTTGTACATCATTGTGAAGAAATCCGATTGAAGAATTCGGTTAGAGTGGAGTTACTCATTTGTTGAGACCTACTCTGTGGACTATACTACATTATAGACTTCACTTTGCCTGTGACTGTAGTTATCAACGGACTATTTAAAGATTTTTTCATGAACTATATGGAACATTTCGTCGTCAGTGATGAAGACAGATAAGTCATGTGACTTTGATGACGTTTTAAGTTTGTGAAAAATAGCATATACAGTGGGGGAAATAAGTATTTGATCCCTTGCTGATTTTGTAAGTTTGCCCACTGACAAAGACATGAGCAGCCCATAATTGAAGGGTAGGTTATTGGTAACAGTGAGAGATAGCACATCACAAATTAAATCCGGAAAATCACATTGTGGAAAGTATATGAATTTATTTGCATTCTGCAGAGGGAAATAAGTATTTGATCCCCCACCAACCAGTAAGAGATCTGGCCCCTACAGACCAGGTAGATGCTCCAAACCAACTCGTTACCTGCATGACAGACAGCTGTCGGCAATGGTCACCTGTATGAAAGACACCTGTCCACAGACTCAGTGAATCAGTCAGACTCTAACCTCTACAAAATGGCCAAGAGCAAGGAGCTGTCTAAGGATGTCAGGGACAAGATCATACACCTGCACAAGGCTGGAATGGGCTACAAAACCATCAGTAAGACGCTGGGTGAGAAGGAGACAACTGTTGGTGCCATAGTAAGAAAATGGAAGAAGTACAAAATGACTGTCAATCGACAAAGATCTGGGGCTCCACGCAAAATCTCACCTCGTGGGGTATCCTTGATCATGAGGAAGGTTAGAAATCAGCCTACAACTACAAGGGGGGAACTTGTCAATGATCTCAAGGCAGCTGGGACCACTGTCACCACGAAAACCATTGGTAACACATTACGACATAACGGATTGCAATCCTGCAGTGCCCGCAAGGTCCCCTGCTCCGGAAGGCACATGTGACGGCCCCGTCTGAAGTTTGCCAGTGAACACCTGGATGATGCCGAGAGTGATTGGGAGAAGGTGCTGTGGTCAGATGAGACAAAAATTGAGCTCTTTGGCATGAACTCAACTCGCCGTGTTTGGAGGAAGAGAAATGCTGCCTATGACCCAAAGAACACCGTCCCCACTGTCAAGCATGGAGGTGGAAATGTTATGTTTTGGGGGTGTTTCTCTGCTAAGGGCACAGGACTACTTCACCGCATCAATGGGAGAATGGATGGGGCCATGTACCGTACAATTCTGAGTGACAACCTCCTTCCCTCCGCCAGGGCCTTAAAAATGGGTCGTGGCTGGGTCTTCCAGCACGACAATGACCCAAAACATACAGCCAAGGCAACAAAGGAGTGGCTCAGGAAGAAGCACATTAGGGTCATGGAGTGGCCTAGCCAGTCACCAGACCTTAATCCCATTGAAAACTTATGGAGGGAGCTGAAGCTGCGAGTTGCCAAGCGACAGCCCAGAACGCTTAATGATTTAGAGATGATCTGCAAAGAGGAGTGGACCAAAATTCCTCCTGACATGTGTGCAAACCTCATCATCAACTACAGAAGACGTCTGACCGCTGTGCTTGCCAACAAGGGTTTTGCCACCAAGTATTAGGTCTTGTTTGCCAGAGGGATTAAATACTTATTTCCCTCTGCAGAATGCAAATAAATTCATATACTTTCCACAATGTGATTTTCCGGATTTAATTTGTGATGTGCTATCTCTCACTGTTACCAATAACCTACCCTTCAATTATGGGCTGCTCATGTCTTTGTCAGTGGGCAAACTTACAAAATCAGCAAGGGATCAAATACTTATTTCCCCCACTGTAGAGTATCACAGATGATAATATAAGTATGTTTAGATGTGTGTTAAGTCTAATGGGATATTGTATTTAATAAAATGTTTCTTGATAATTTTGATAACAGAAGAATAGGTCATTAGTAATTAAGGATATTAGCTAGATTTGACCGATAATTAAGATATTTTACCCAGGTTAGTAATGTATATTTATTGTGGATATTCAGACTACCTAACTGGCTTTCAGAGACTGCACCATAAACCCTACAAAATGGATTTAGCTCACACCTTTTTTAGTTTTAGTGCATGATGAGCGTATTCATTTACAGTAAGTATTTTCCTGTACACAGAGGCTTACAATCTCAGAGACCAATACTAAAAGCTCCGGGGCTAAAACCAACAGTGCAAACCCCTATAACGCGACAGCCTGCGCAGAAACCTAGCGAATCAATGATCAAAGCAAATTGCATTCAATTTTTATAACATGCTATTAAACCAAATTCAAGAGGGAGGATTAGGCCTGGAGATTGTACACAAACGTTTTGTGGTAGGCGCAGCTGCTGCGCACATGCCCAGGCAAAACCGGAAGTGCAAGAACATATCAGCACCGTTCTTCAGCACCTTTAAATATAAGCTTTATAAAATTTGTTTGGACTTAAATTTTTGAAAGGCTTATATTTAAGCATAGAAAAAAAAACAGGTGCCAATTTAACGAGTGCTTTCACTTTCTCTTTTGTTCAGACTCACACACGTTTGTTTTTCTCTATCAGCACTTAGAGGCTGCACGGGCATCCTTCCATTTCCAAAACAGCAGTTTAATGCCGGAATTTCAGAAGAAAACCTCTCCTCAAAAACTTCAACGTAACCACAGAGCTGGTGATACATTTTCAGTATTAAGGCCAACGATTTTTTTTCTGTGATGTTGTCAGAGCATTGGAAGGGAATATTGACTATTTCCCTCTGAAACTGTGGCCTTAAATAATCTAACGGACTCACCTAATTCATTCCCTTGACACACCCCGGTTGGGTACTCTCCTAGGACCATCCTAAGTGTTTATCTCTTTATGCTGCTTCTAGAGTGGTTCCAACCCTGAAAGTGCATGCAAGTGAAGCTTTGCCATTAAAGTTAGTGACATCAGTGTCACATTAACATTTAGTCTGGGCCAGTGTTACATATGCAGGCTATGCACCCCTCTGCTGGAGGTGGACTTGGGGCAGTGGTGTGCTGGTAAGTGTTTAACAACAGGCTCTCTCCCCGGTCTACCTCTGCACCCCCCCCCCCCCCCCCCCAAAATGCAGAGCTGGCTATAGCCGGGGAGAGAGCCTGGTGGGGGGCAATGCATTACTCCAGGAAAAAAAATTAAATGATCTCAGGTTCCAATCTAATTCATGTTTAATGTGCGATAAAATGCCATAAATAAGTAAATAAATATAAACTTTTAATGTTGAGCACCTGATTCGCAAAGTGGACATATTCCAAACACTATAAGAAACTAAAATGATTTTTTTCTACCTTTGTTGTCTTGTGACTTTGTTTTTCTGATCATGTTGGCCCAGTATCCGATTCTGCTGCTATCTGTCCTCTTAACTCCGTTTCCAGGGCTTCCTTTCCATATATTTCTTTATTTTCCGCCTTTCTTCTTCATTTCTTGTCCCACATCCGTAAGTAAAAGCTGGGTCCTCCGCAGACTTGACTGTCCAGTGGATCCAGCTTCTGCCTAATTTTTTCAACCATGTGCAGTTTTTCTCCTCTCTTCCTTTTCCCTCATCTCATCTCCTACCTCACTCTTCCTTCCCCTCCATCCATATCCAGCATTTCTTCTCTCTCCCTTCCCTCTCCTCCATCCATGGCCAGCAACCCTCCTCTCCCCTGCCATCCCCTCCATCCACCTATGTCCAGCAACTCTCCTCTCCCCTGCCCTCCCCTCCATCCACCCATGTCGAGCAACTCTCCTCTCCTCTCCCCTGCCCTCCCCTCCATACACCCATTTCCAGCAACTCTCCTCTCCCCTGCCCTCCGCCATCCATCCATATCAGCAATTCTCTTCTCTCCCCTACCCCCTTTATCCATCTATACCCATTGATTCTCTACTCTCCCCTCCCCCTCCAGCCATTCATTCCCAGTGATTCTCTTCTCTCCCCTGCCCCCCTCCAGCCATCCATACCCAGCGATTCTCTTCTCTCCCCTGCCCCCCTCCAGCCATCCATACCCAACGATACTCTTCTCTCCCCTGCCCCCTCCAGTCACCATACCCAGCGATTCTCTTCCCTCCCCTACCCCCCTCCAGCCACCCATACCCAGTGATTCTCTTCTCTCCCCTGCCCCCCTCCAGCCACCCATACCCAGCGATTCTCTTCTCTCCTCTGCCCTCCCTCCAGCCACCCATACCCAGCGATTCTCTTCTCTCCCCTGCCCACCTTCAGCCACCCATACCCAGCGATACTCTTCTCTCCCCTGCCCCCTCCAGTTACCATACCCAGCGATTCCCTTCTCTCCCCTGCCCCCCTTCAGCCACCCATACCCAGCGATTCTCTTCTCTCCCCTGCCCCCCTCCAGCCACCCATACCCAGCGATTCTCTTCTCTCCCCTGCCCTCCCTCCAGCCACCCATACCCAGCGATTCTCTTCTCTCCCATGCCCCCCTCCAGCCACCCATACCCAGCGATTCTCTTCTCTCCCCTGCCTCCCCTCCAGCCACCCATACACAGGGATTCTCTTCTCTCCCCTGCCCCCCTCCAGCCACCCATACCCAGCGATTCTCTTCTTTCCCCTGCCCCCCTCCAGCCATCCATACCCAGCGATACTTTTCTCTCCCCTGCCCCCCTCCAGCCACCATACCCAGCGATTCTCTTCTCTCCCCTGCCCCCCTCCAGCCATCCATACCCAGCAATTCTCTTCTCTCCCCTGCCCCCCTCCAGCCATCCATACCCAGCGATACTCTTCTCTCCCCTGCCCCCTCCATCCACCATACCCAGCGATTCTCTTCTCTCCCCTGCCCCCCTCCAGCCACCCATACCCAGTGATTCTCTTCTCTCCCCTGCCCCCCTCCAGCCATCCATACCCAGCGATACTCTTCTCTCCCCTGCCCCCTCCATCCACCATACCCAGCGATTCTCTTTCCTCCCCTACCCCCCTCCAGGCACCCATACCCAGCGATTTTCTCCTCTCCCCTGCCCCCCCCCCTCCAGCCACCCATACCCAGCGATTCTCCTCGCTCCCCTGATTACCTCTGTCGAAGCGGCCGCGTTATTGAAAGCCCTACCCGTCTCTAGCCTTCCCTTCGAGTTTGTTCCCTCAGAGTCCCACCCTCGCGGAAAGAGGAAATGACATCAGAAGGGGGGACTCTGAGGGAACGAACTCACAAAGGGAAGGCTAGAGATGGGCAGGGCTTTCAATGATGCAGCCGGACGGAGGTAATAAAAAAGATTTAAACCCCCCAGGGCGGTGCAGGCAAACGAGGGCAGTGGTGAGAGGTGAGGTAAATGGGGTAAGCATGGCTTGTGGCGCCCTCCTGCCATGCTTACCTCGTTTACCGGAGCCAGCTCACCCTGCAGAACAACAAGCTCGCAAGATGTAAAAAATTTAACAAGTGGCTCTTGCGAGCCGGTGCGAGTCGGCTCCAACACACCACTGGGGCTTTCTGTGACAGCAAGGGAGTTAAGGGCAATTGCCCTGGTTGCCACCTCTTAATGCAATGGAACAGGAGAAAACATTCTGCAATATAAGCACAGATGGCGACAAACAGCAGAGGTGGCCCAGAGAAAGAGCAGACAATCGATTTGCCACATGCAATTTTATTATGTAATGACCCAACTCGGCCAAGTTTTAACACTATGCCTTCATCAGGGATCTAAAAACATATGCGAAACACAAAATAAATAAATAATAAAATCAATTTTATGACTATAATTATTTTTAAAATACGTATTTAAATAAGATCATCACCAATACGCTGCCACCCCTTAGGTATGTTATTTGTCACATGGCTCATTGCATTAAAATTGGCTCTATGGTAAATAACATTTATCAACAGCATTAGTGTGCATTGTAAGTGACCACCTTAAGGACCTAAATAGGTATGTTTTAGAAGAAAGAAGAGAGAAGCGGAAATGATAGAGGTATTCAAGCACCCTAAAGGCATAAACACTGCCCAAAATGCAAGTATTTGCCAATGGAAAGGAAATTCTAGAATAACTACTACTTCTACTACCATTACTTATCATTTCTATAGTGCTACTAGACGTATGCAGCTCTGTACACTAAACGTGTAAGACACAGTACCTGCTCGATAGAGCTTACAATCTAATCAAGACAGACAAACAGGACAAATAAGGGATAAGGGAATTACTTTGAGACATGGATACTGAACAGGTGAATAGGAGTTAGGAGTTAAAAGCAGCCTCAAAATGGTGAACTTTTAGCCTAGATTTGAAGGCGGACAGCGCTGGAGCTTGATATACTGACTCAGGCATATGGAGTCGGGAGTTGGCAGTGGAGAAGGATACACATGAGAGAGATTTATCCGATGAATGGAGTTCCCAGGAAGGAGTGTGGGGAAAGATAAGAGTAGAGAGATACAGAGGAGCTGCAGAGTGAATGCATTTATAAGTCATTAAGAAGAGTTTGAACTATATGCAGAAACAAGTAGGAAGCCAATCAAGTGACTTGAGAAGAGGGCTAATATGAGCATAGCAACACCGGCGGAATATAAGTCGTGCAGCAGAATTTGGAACGGATTGAAGAGGAGAGAGATGGTTTAGTGGGAGACCTATGAGAAGCAAGGTCACAATATGCGGTTCAAAGGGGGCATACTCAGGATTCATATTTGGAAATCTTTCTTCACAGGAGGCATCGAGGGACAACCTACCAGTGCTGGTGATGCAGATAGAAAAAGTAATAGAATTAAAGAGAGAAGATGATAAACACAGACATTCCTTAGCTGTGAAGAACTGAATATAAAACTGGATATTATGGGGGGAGGGGTCCTATGGTATTGTAATAAGAAAGGAAATTGGGCAGCGTACAGAGACCCTGCAGTCCTTATCTCTTCTCCTTTTCTCACTTGGTGCAATGCACTTCAGTTGGAGTATCTCTGGAGTACAATATATACTCAAGTGGTACTCTATGTAAGGACCCTTGGAGTACTTCCAAAAATGATAATAAACCACCTTCAGTTAATGAAATCTGCACTTTTATTTCAAGCATAACACCTTCTGTAGTCAGGTACTAGATCTAAATTTGCAGCACTAGCTGCGATGAGTTAGATTGTATTTATGACTTTCCAATTTTGACAAATACATGTGATAAAATTGTTGAGAAAAAAAATGAAAAATTAGGAATGTCCTTATCAGAAAATTATTCTAGGTTGCTGTATGCCCACAAGGTGCAACTCAAGCCTGCTATGTTTCACCAGCTCCCAGAGAGGACTACTTAATATCCTCATATCAGAAAAAGCTCTTCTTTAGGAAATGCTGGAAAACAGCAGGATCTGTAGTAGAGTTGAGCATTATGGTCAGACTGCAATGTAGAATAAGGTCAATAACTCATTATGCTTTGCTATAAACACCAGGAATTGTTGAATAAAAACAAATCATATTCAGAAAGCATCTTTAATCAGTTCTGTCAGGTGAAATAAAAAAGGGCTGTAGTGAGGGGGGTCTTGAAATTTTGGCTGCAGTATTTTCCTGCACTGGAGATCTATCGCTGTGTGTGTGTTTTTATAAAACAGAGTTTCAACATTGCTGACAAAGTCAATTATGTACTGAAATGTTAAGCTGTGGGTGTGTAGCACACTACACCCTGGAAAGCCCAAAAGAAACCTTTTAAATTAAAACATTACTTCTGTGATTATTTGGATGTACTCTGGTTTCTTTTCTCCCAGCTGGCTTCTGAGTGGGCTTGCTGAATTAATTCAGATCATAAGGAGGGTCATTTTATAACAGGGAGACTGGGCAGGGAAAACACATAGGTGCATATGTTGTACTTTATGTTATAAAGGCAACATATGTACCTATGTATGTTTGTAAAATAGCCCACTGGAAAGTTGCCACACAAAATTACTCCTGTTCCAAAGCAAGAGTAACTCTGTGCAAATATGTGCCAGTATGAATCAGTGCTTATCAGTGTATTTTATAAGACAGATGAAAAAGTGCCGGAACCGCATTCACTCTGCCAATTCTCTACCTCATAAGAACATAAGAGTTTCTCTACTGGGCCAAACCAGGGATCCATCTAGCCCAGTATCCTGTTTCCAAAGGTGGCCAGTCCAGGTCACAAGTTTCTGGCAGAGTCCTAAAAAGTGGCAAAATTCAATCTATTTAACCCCACAGGACTACTTCAATAACAGCCTATGGACTTTTCCTCCAGGAACTTGTCCAAAACCTTTTCTAAACCCAGCTACATTAACTGCTTTTACCACTTGCTCTGGTAATTCTAAACACTTACATGGCCAAATCAAGGCTTAGCGTGTAAATTTGCATTCAAATATAATAGAATAAGGTCAGTTGCATGCACAACTTAGTTTAATAGTTGGCAGTTAATTGGAGTTTACAGTTAATAATGTGCTTTAATCTGTGTTAATAGTCGCTATTCTAGAAGGTGTATGCACCAATTCTATCACACACAACTTCTACGGGGTGTAGATGTACCACACATCTTGTTCCCATCATATATCTGCTCATGGTTCCTCACCTATATGGTAAGCCATATTGTAGAAAATCTTTAGCATCATATCTATATTAGTTGAGTGTTCTATATATGCTTATTAGGTGTATCATTAATATTATGCTAACATTGTATTGTATCTCTGGTATTTGAATTCCAGTGCTGTTAAATGTGTATATTTTTTTATAATGTTTCACGATAGTTCTACTATTAGATTTCAATTTAATGTTTACCTTATTTATTGTATTTAGTTTATTCTTGGTTATTTTACTATTGTTCTGCTGCAAACAAAATTGTAAGTTTTATGTTAAACTGTACCTGCTGTACACTGCCTTGGGTGAATCTCTTCATAAAGGTTTAATAAATGCCTAGGAATTAAACATGCAGATTATAGAATACTAGAAATTATCCCTCAATTTTATTATAGAACGCCTAGAGATCTGTGCCAAAATACAAACCTATTCTATAACAACACACATAACATAATTGGCTTAATACTGGGGCTTAACAAGGGGGCACTGCAGTGGATTTCTCATAGCAGATCTTAGGTACAAATCTCACTGTTACCCCCTTATATCGTATGGTGACCCCTTCAAAACCCACCAAAAATCTACTGTACCCAACTATACACCACTACAATAGCCATTATGGCTGCAGGTGTCACCTATATATGGGTACAGTAGGTTTGGGGGGGGGGGGGTTGGAGGGGGACCAAAACTTTGCACCACAAGTGTAATAGTTAGAGTGGATTATGGGCCTGGGCCACCTTCTCTACAGTGGACTGCACCCACCACTAGGCTATTCCAGGAACCTGCTTGCTGTTCTAATAGGACTGGCCATAACATTTGAAGCTGTCATAGAGGCCAGTAGGTACTGTTTCATTTACATCTTTGCAGGATAGGAGGGGATCATTGACCTCTGAAGGAGTAAGGGTATGCCATTTCTTTATTCCTGCAGTGGTCATCTGGTCATTTGGGGTACTTTTTTGTGGTTTATTCATTAATAACTTCAACCAAATAAAGAACATTACAAATCTACAATATAAGGGAGGAAAAGGACCTCAGGTGTCACCCAGTGATATATCTGCCACCCTATGTTGTTAGTCACTTTAGGCATCAACTCAGTCATTGGTCCAAAAAATCCCACAATAGGTTTTTATTTTTAACAGTCTCTATTAATTCATTTTTCTTTCGCAACTAAATTAATTTCTTTATTTTACATTTTATTTCCTTTTGTAAAAACAGCATATATACGTAAGTACATAAGTATTGCCATACTGGGAAAGACCAAAGGTCCATCGAGCCCAGCATCCTGTTTCCAACAGTGGCCAATCCAGGTCACAAATACCTGGCAAGATCCCAAAAATGTACAAAACATTTTATACTGCTTATCCCAGAAATAGTGGATTTTCCCCCAAGTCCATTTAATAACGGTCTACTACTACTACTACTTAGCATTTCTATAGCGCTGCCAGGGTTACGCAGCGCTGTACAAGTTTAACATGGGGAAGGACCGTCCCTGCTCAAAAGAGCTTACAATCTAAAGGTTACAAACTATGTAGTCAGTGTAGGTATCATGAGTGGGGAAGGTGGTTATGCACCAAAAGCAAGGAAGATGAGATGGGCTTTGAGTAAGGACTTGAAGATGGGCAGGGAAGGCGCATGACGTATGGGCTCGGGAAGGCTGTTCCAGGCATATGGTGATGCGAGGCAGAAGGGGCAGAGTCTGGAGTTAGCGGTGGTGGAGAAGGGTACAGATAGGAGTGATTTGTCCTGAGAGCGGAGGTTACTGGTGGGAACATACGGGGAGAGGAGTGTAGAGAGGTACTGGGGGGCTGCAGATTGAGTGCATTTGAAGGTTAAAAGGAGAAGCTTGAACTGTATATGGTAGCGGATCGGGAGCCAGTGAAGTGACTTGAGGAGAGGGGTGATATGAGAGTATCGGTTCACGCGGTAGATAAGAAGTGCGGCAGAATTTTGGACAGATTGAAGGGGGGATAGATGGTTAAGCGGGAGGTCAGTGAGAAGAAGGTTGCAATAGTCAAGACGAGAGGTGACGAGCGAGTGGACGAGGGTTCGGGTGGTCTGTTCAGAGAGGAATGGGAGAATTTTGCTAATATTATAGAGGAAGAAGCGACAGGTCTTAGCTGTCTGCTGGATATGGGCAGAGAAGGAGAGGGAGGAGTTGAAGATGACTCCGAGATTGCGGGCTGAAGCGACGGGGAGGATGAGGGCAGAGACGGAAAGTGGGGGAAGAGGAGAAGAGGGTTTGGGTGGAAAGACAAAGAGCTCAGTCTTTGCCATGTTCAGTTTCAGATGCCGGTTGGACATCCAGGCAGCGATGTCTGAAAGGCAGGCCGAAACTTTGGCCTGGGTTTCGACCGTGATGTCGGGATTGGAGAGATAAAGCTGGGTGTCATCAGCATAGAGATGGTACTGGAAACCATGTGATGAGATCAGCGAGCCCAGGGAAGAGGTGTAGATCGAGAAAAGAAGCGGTCCAAGGACAGAACCTTGAGGAACCCCAACAGAGAGCGGGATGGGGGTGGAAGAAGAGCCATTAGAATATACTCTGAAGGTGTGTTGGGAAAGATACGAAGAGAACCAGGAGAGGACAGAGCCCTGGAACCCGAATGAGGACAGTGTGTCAAGAAGTAAATTATGATTGACAGTGTCAAAGGCGGCAGATAGGTTGAGGAGGATGAGGATGGAATAGTGACCTTTGGATTTGGCAAGGAACAAGTCATTACAGACTTTAGAGAGTGCTGTTTCTGTCGAGTGTAGTGGGTGAAAGCCGGATTGGAGCGGATCGAGGACGGCCTGAGAGGAGAGGAAATCAAGGCAGCGGCTGTGGACAGCGCGTTCAAGTAATTTGGAGAGGAAGGGTAGAAGAGAGATGGGACGGTAGTTGGAGGGACAGGTGGGGTCTAGTGATGGTTTTTTGAGAAGTGGTGTGACTACAGCGTGCTTGAAGGTGTCAGGGACAGTAGCAGTGGAGAGAGAGAGGTTGAGGATGTGACAGATTGAGGGGTTGACTGTAGGAGAGATGTTGTTAAGCAGATTGGTGGGAATGGGATCAGAGGAACAGGTAGTGCACTTAGAGGAAGAGAGAAGGCGAGCAGTTTCCTCTTCGGTGATCTCAGGGAAGGAGGAGAAGGAGGAGGAGGAGGCCAGGCTAGGTTGGTTGGGGGAGTGGGTTAAGAAGTCACAGGGAGGAGAAGGCTTGGAAGTGAATTCAAGGTTTATCTTCTGCACCTTATCGCGGAAGTAGTCAGCTAGTGTTTGAGGAGAGAGTGAGGGGTGGGTGGGAGCGGAGGGCACTTTAAGTAGGGAGTTGAGGGTGGCGAAGAGGCGACGAGGGTTGGAACCAAGAGAATTAGTTAATTGAGAATAATATTCCTGTTTGGCAAGGAATAGGGAGGACTGGAAGGAGGATAGCATGAATTTGTAATGGGTGAAATCTGACAGGGTGCGAGATTTCCTCCAGAGTTGTTCAGCAGATCGGGTGCAGGAGCGAAGGTAACGGATGCAAGGGGTTAACCAGGGCTGAGGATTAGTGCGCTTAGTGGGTCGAGAGACAGATGGTGCTAGGGTATCCAGAGCAGTGGAGAGAATTTCATTGTAGGCAGAGACAGCCGTGTCGACAGATTCGGAAGACGAGATGGAAGGGAAGAGATTGGAGATGTGAGAGGATAGGGTAAGGGGGTCGACGGCCTGGAGATTCCTGAAGGCAGTGGCTATAGTTGGGCGAGGTTGAGGGGGAGGGTGATGAAGTGTGAGGGTGATTAGGTGATGATCTGAGATAGGAAGGACTGAGGTGCAGAAATTGGAAGGTGAGCAGGAAGTGAAGAGAACACGGTCGAGACAATGGCCTATGGACTATGATCTATGGACTTTTTCTTTAGGAAGCCGTCCAAACCTTTTTAAAACTCCGCTAAGCTAACCGCCTTTACCACATTCTCTGGCAACGAATTCCAGAGTTTAATTACACGTTGAGTGAAGAAAAATTTTCTCCGATTCGTTTTAGCATGAGGATGAACAAAACTTGTTAACTTATCTGCAGCATAGAATCCTATTTAAGATGTCCAATTTATAACCTTGGATGTTTTTGTTTTGTTCCATTATGGTAGAAAAACGTCCAAGTGTTAGGAATGTCCAGATCCTGCCCTTAATAGGCCCCGGACATGTCCCCTTGTGATTTGTATGCACTTCTGATGAACTTCATAAAAAAATGTCTAAAAATTGGTTTTGAAACTATTAATTTGGACGTTTTTATGAGAAAAACATCCAAATGCAGATTTATGCTACTTTTTGGATGTGTTTCTTTTTTTAAAATGAGCCCCTTAGCCACTCAAAATAATAGCGGGGTCAAAATATACAAGAAGTTTTAGCATGTGCATTTTGCACTTTCTAATTTTTCAAGCAAAACAATGTGCATTGTTTCCTTTAGAAAAATGACCACTGTGGCATGGATACTGGAGAACAGCATCCCAAGTTAGCTATTCCCTTCCCAGAGATTGAGTTGGTCCCCTCTGCACAGGCAAACTCTGAACATGGGATGGATTCTGAGGAAGAAATGGACACCTCATGAATGAGGTACATTTTGTCTGCTTGCTCTTTTGGATTGTATAAAGGGCTTCTAGACTCATTGCACCCTGCTGAGACAGTTATTTAGCTAGTGACCACAGCATATTAAAAACTGTAGGAAGGTGGGGTGGGGTGCTGTTGCTCCTGCTGTGCAGTTTGCCTAGCACTGCAGGAGGGGAGTTTGTGTGCTTAAGCTGCTTGTTCCACTGGTATAACTGCCAGGACTGTGGAGCAGCCTGGAAAGAGGTAACCCAAGTTAAAACTGATTCATCTATGAAAGAAGGACTGAATTTGCTTTGGGTTTTCCTATAAAAGCAGGGATGGGTCAACCCATACGCCCAGCTGAAGATTCTCAAAACTTGGGACTTTTATAGTTTGCTTGGCAGGGATTTGGTCCTGCAACTGAGGACAAGCGTGCCCCTGGAAACTGTGGAGAAGAACTTTTTTTTTAATGTTTATGTTGACTGATTTGTTTCTTTGCTTTGTGTTTCCTGGAATAAATGCCGACATTGTGAACTGGTACCGTAATGCTTGTCCTATGGGAGCCACTGGATTTGAGTTGTCCTGCTAGAATGTTGGGCAAGTCACTTAACCCTCCATTGCCCAGGTACAAATAAGTACCTGTATATACCATGTAAACTGCTTTGAATGTAGTTAGGAAAAAAAAAAACACAGAAAGGCAGTATATCAAGTTCAATTTTCCTTTCCCTGAACTGCATTATGCCTGACACCACACATGCCCAGATGCACTGCTAATAATGCCAACTAAATTTCTTGGGTTTGTTCCATGGTATGCAGGGGCCTATAAATCCATTTTTTTCTAGAATCACAGATTTATTTTATACCCATTAAGAAAAATGAAACCTCACATGTGGAATCCTACCATCAGTAGCTTTCTGTTGTTATGGGAGACTCTAAAAACAGGTCTCACAGATCTCAACCAGTTCATGTGGTATTTCTACCATTTTTTTGGCCTTGTAGTTTGATCTTGCTTTTTTAGGTTTCCAGCTCGATTTAATCTGGATTCCAAATCAATTGAAACTGGGGTAAGACACTAGGAGCCTTTATTTATAGCACTCCAGAGTTTTAGCACAGTTTTAAATCCCCTTTTCAATGCCATCTAGCCTAGTCTTTTCAGTGATAGTCTTTAGCCAGGGATCATAGATCACAACTCCCTCTGGATCCTAGTATATGTATTTCAAATCTGGCCAGTAGGCATCACTCCTGAATTCCTCACCCCCCACAGGGCTGTGACTTCTGCTCTCCATCACATGCTAAAACTACCTGTCAAACTTACACAAACATTAAATTACCACTTTAAAAAGAAAATAATATTCTTATATTGTACAAGGCACAGAATCCATGACAGCAAGAAAAAAAACTTTCTAAAATGAACCAGTGTTAATGAAAGCTTGATACTATGGATGTGCATTCATTTTTAAATGATTTGCAAAATGCAATGTATGTCCCGATTTTTGTTTTTTTTTATACCTGAAAATAAAATGACTAGACAAGGTTTTTGTTTGGCCTACATACTCTCATTCATACCATTCATTTTAGGTTCAATTAGCACCCATGGGATGGGAGAAAATCAACTAAAAACAAAGCCACTTGGACAGCTATCCCTGCCACCCTTCCTCCAAACAATGGTGTAGCCCCATGCGGAGCCTGGACGTACCCACATTGGAATCAGCCCCCCCCCCCCCAAAAAAAAAAAAAAAAAAAAATAGTGGCACTGTTGCTATGGCTGGTGGGGATCACCAAGCCCTACCAGCTGAAGAGTTCCTCCTCTGGTGGCCAGAAACTTCCCCAATCATGCATGGTTTCATGAATGGGCTGGGGGTGGGGGACTGGCATGGCAGTGGCCAAGAAAGGGCCACTGACTACAAGAATAGAGGAGTTTCTGGTCATTGGGGGAGGACCTCTTCAGCTGGCAGGGCTTGAGGATTTAAAATTGTATTGGGGGGGGGGGGGGGGGACAGAGAAATGGAGAGAAGGGAGGGGACAGAGAGCACCCCATTAGTCTCAGATTCGCCCAAAACTGGACATCTGGCAATGCCACTGTTCCCAAATCCATGGTTGGTAATGTCATCAACACCTGACTAGAAGATGAAGAAAGTGAGCACTATTTTCTCTCTTGCTTAAGACAGAGAGGAAGAGGAAAAAAAGGTGCTAGGCAGAAAGAAGTATGCTGAAGTACAAAAATAGAAAAAAATTAGAAGTGATCAAAGATCAGATAGGGCTCTCAAGATAGCTATTCAGCTATGTAGCAATATGAAGATAATTCAATAAGAAGGTGCCTACTAAAGGTTTTGGTTATGGTGCCTATTTCAAAACCGGCGATCTCCTGAAGCTGGCCAAATCGGTATAATTGAAAGCCGATTTTGGCCGGCTTCAACTGCTTTCTGTCGCAGAGGCAGCCAAACATCAAGGGGGGCGTGTCGGTAGTGTAGCGAAGGCGGGACAGGGGCGGAACAAGGGTGGTGCTTTGAAATGGCCGGCTTCGCCCGATAATGGAAAAAAGAAGGGCGTCCCTGGCGAGAATTTGGGTCCGCTTTATTTGGTCCCTTTTTTTTCAGGTCCAAGTCCCACAAAAAGTGCCCGAACTGACCAGATGACCACTGGAGGGAATCGGGGATCACCTCCCCTGACTCCCCCAGTGGTCACTAACCCCCTCCCACCCTCAAAAAAACAACTTAAAAAACTTTTTTTGCCAGCCTCTATGCCAGCCTCAAATGTCATACTCAGGTCCATCGCAGCAGTATACAGGTCCCTGGAGCAGTTTTAGTGGGTGTAGTGGACTTCAGGCAGGCGGACCCAGGCCCATACCCCCTACCTGTTACACTTGTGGTGGAAAATGGGAGCCCTTCAAAACCCACTCGAAACCCACATGTAGGTGCCCCCCTTCACCCCTTAGGGCTATGGTAGTGGTGTATATTTGTGGGGAGTGGGTTTTGGGTTTTGTGGGGGGCTCAGCACCCAAGGTAAGGGAGCTATGCACCTGGGAGCTATTAAAAGTGCCCCCTAGGGTGCCCGGTTGGTGTCCTGGCATGTGAGGGGAACCAGTGCACTACGACTCCTGGCCCCTCCCACGATCAAATACATTGGATTTGGCCGGGTTTGAGATGGCCGGCTTTCGGTTTCCATTATGGGCAAAAACTGAGGCCGCCACCTCAAACCCGGCCATCTCTGACATTTGGGTGGCTCCAATCGTATTATCTAAAAAAAAAAGATGGCCGGCCATCTTTTTCGAAAATATTGTTGCTCCGCCCACTTGCGGAGCCCGGCCCGGAGATGGCCGCGCCGTTCGAAAATGTCCCTCTATCTTATGTTACTATCCAGCTCATTTTCAAAAGTGATCGCCGCCCATCTTCCGACACAAATCGGGAGATGTGGCGGTGATCTCCTGAATCCGCCCAAATCGTCATAATCGAAAACCGATTTTGGGCGGCTTCAACTGCGTTCCATCGTGGGGCTGGCGAAAGTTGAAAAGGGGCGTGTCGACATGGTAGCAAAGGCGGACGTGGGTGGGACGGGGGTGTGCTTTGAGATGGCCGGCTTCACCCCGATTATGGAAAAAAAGAAAGCCGGCCGTCAGGAGAATTTGGTCCGTTTTATTTGGACCCTTTTTTTTTAGGTCCAAGTCCCAAAAAAGTGCCCCAATTGACCAGATGACCACCGGAGGGAAGCGGGGATCTTCTCCCCTTACTCCCCCAGTGGTCACCACCCCCCTCCCACAAAAAAAAAATCAGACATTTTTTGCCAGCCTGTATGCCAGCCTCAAATGTCATACCCAGCTCCCTGACAGTAATATGTAGGTCCCTGGAGCAGTTTGTAGTGGGTGCAGTGCACTTGAGGCAAGCGATTTGGCCAGCGCCAAGCGTACTTTGAAAATACACTTGGCTCCGCCCCTTCACAGAGCCGGCCCCGAAGATGGCCGGCGCCGTTCGATTATGCCCCTCTATGTATATTATACTATTTTTACAATTTACAGAGCACGAAATATAACAGTGCATCAGATTTACTGATTAAGGAGTAAAGCCTTACAATCTTCTATCAATTATGTTTCAGACCCTTACCCATCTTACTTCACTCTGGAATACCATCTTTTTTATTTGGTTTTCTCTACCTAATGTACTCACTTATGAATCCATTCTCATCTTCGCAGAACCACTTGCTTTAGTGTGACAGCCCCTATATTAAGGAATCCTTAGCACTGGATTTTTTTTTGTTACATTTGTACCCCACGCTTTCCCACTCATGGCAGGCTCAATGCGGCTTACTTGGGGCAATGGAGGGTTAAGTGACTTGCCCAGAGTCACAAGGAGCTGCCTGTGCCTGAAGTGGGAATTGAACTCAGTTCCTCAGGACCAAAGTCCACCACCCTAAACCCTAGGCCACTCCTCCACTCCAAAGAATGCTCATTAGCATAATTTAAAACATTACTTAAAAGTTACTATTTCAGACAAGCCTTCCCAACAGTTAAACATTAGGATTAATGATACTGTAATATCCATCATTACACCATCAAATTCTATAGCTTACAATCTAGTCTGACTGAAATCATAATGCTTGGGAGTGTAGGCCTGGAACTGGTAGTAGAAACAGAGGAGGAAAGTCAGTTGATGCTACCAATGGGAGATTTTTGGGCCTCGTGTCAGGGATTTTCAGCAGAAGCATCAGATACTGAAACTGTCATAGCTGAAGAGGAACTGCAAAATATAGTTACTAGCATGCTAAATGGTGAGGAAAAGGAAGTGATACTGTCATGGGCCAAAGGTTACCCCACAGGTAGACCAAACAAAGAGCTTCGCACATGCTCAGTTTTACTAAAAACAAGCATGTGTGCTGGGGCAGGAAAGCAGAGCAGGCAGTGAATATCACCACAGGAAAGCTTTTGCTGATGGGGCTTGAGGACCCCTGTCAGCCTAGGTATGTGGGGTTATGGCATGGGTCAAGAGCAGTTGGTAGACAGGATAAAATGTGCCCCATCACCACTTTGAGCTCATGTCCCTTCCCAGATCGAGGTCTGGCTATACCTCTGATAGAAAGTAATTATATTTACAAAATTTCTGAGTTTATTCATTCCCAACTCCAATCTCCAATCTCAAACAAAAGTCCAGCTTTTCTTAACTTCTTATTTCTACTACTGATTTAGCTGGGGTTAAACCAGCCTTGGATTAACCATAAAGCAAAACAAGTACTGCTTAGGACACCAAGGGAAGGGGAGCACCACAGATTCCCCCCCCCCCCCTCCCCTACCTATCAAGGCCTTAACTCTTTCACTGCCATCTGCCACATCCATTATCCAACATGAATTTTGGTGTTTTTCTAATCATTATAAAAATATATGATGTTTTGTTTCATACAATAATTATATTTATTAGCACTTATTGAGTCTTAATGTCTTTCAGTTAAGCAATGGAAGAACCGAGGGGCACCACTGTTGGACTGTGCTTAGGGCATCAGTTGAACTTAATCCGGCCTTGGTTAAATGCAGTCCATGTTAACAAAACACCTGCTATGGTGGGTAGCAGTAGAGCACAGTTCACAATATGGTCCCACATACAGTACAATTCAGAAGTAATTTGTAATTAGACTCAGTGATCTGTGAACCGAGGGTGCAGGTCCTTTGTACTTGGGATCCACTTCACTATGTTGGGATCCTCATGAACCCAGTAGATGGTATAGATTATGTATTTCCTCTAGCCTTGTGTGTTTCTGAATCACCAATAGATGGGATGAAATCCTGAATCGCCTTGTGGTAATAGATACACAAGTAGACCAGTCTCTTCTCCTTCTTACTAACTCAAGAGGGAGGTAAGGGTTCCTGGTTCCCTTTGCCATTCACAACGGCAGGTATTTAAGCAGGCTTTCTGACACCTGGATACTCCTTGACTTTATCTACTGGCTTGGGTAGCACAGCACTAGTCCTTATAATGTCTAGGTTAAAAAGCTAAGCTGTCCTATTATGCTTAAAATTAAGGGCCTAGGAGGATCAAAGACCTATGACAGGGTTCAAAACAGTCAGGCAGACTGTATAATCAAAGAAGTTTCCTTTTGCAAACCAGTTCCTCACTCTGATGCTATCACTCCTAGCTTCAACCTCTTTCTAGAAGAGGCCCAAATTACAAATGGTCAGGTATTGCTCTGCCTCTCTGCCTGATTTTAAGAATACATATCAACAAATATCTCTTGATCAGGAAAATAAAGACAACAAAAAAATGAAATCCACATTATACAAGGAAACTGATTGTTAGAAGACCACAGTGGCATGGGGGACTGGAGGACGATCAACAGCAATGAGGCAAGATCTTCAAAATAATAAAAATGAATATTACCTAATCACAGAAAAAAAATAACTAAGGTGAGGTGATTATATACATCATTCATTCCCCCCCACCCCCCCAAAAAAACAGGCATAGCAGATATAGGAAATTTATGATCCAGGAAATTCTTCAATGTATGGAGTCATAGAAAATCTATTGGCACAGGCAAAAACATTTCAAAGTTTTCATGCCTTCAGTTACTAGCACGACTGCTGGGTTTTATTCTAACAACATAAGGCTTTCAAGTTGATTAAGTGCTTTGACTTCTCTTTATTCATCCTTCCTTGTTAATTTACCTAATACAAAAACATTGTCAGTTAAATTATATTTTATTATTGATAGAGCACTGTAACATTATAGCCCTACAGAAGATAAATCACATGGCTACAAACTTCCAACTTCAATTTACTGTTCAGATTAGGGCCAGTGAAAGAGTATTAGACAGCATTAAGCACACCTTAGTGTGTCTCCCCCTCCCCTCTTGTTACCTGCCAGCAGCATCTCTGCTACAGCATCTCCTTTTCCACCCCAGCTCCAAGAGTCCCTTTCTCTCCTTCCCATTCCCCAACAACTTCTCTCTTCTAACCCAACGCAAGCTCTTCTCTTCTAACCTCCGCCCCTGAAACTCCTCTTTCTCATCAGGCTGTTTTACCATCTCATACTCATCAGACAGCTCTTTTCCTCCTAATCCCCAGCAACCCCTTTCCCATATTCCTCTCTCCCCCCCCCCCCCCCCTTTGCACTCCCCTCTGCCTTTCTTTTCCCAAGGAAAATGCCCACATCCTCCTCTGTTTTCTTGCTTCCTCCTCCCTACTACTATGAGCACCCTTCATCTTCCCCTGGCTCTGCCAGCCACTCACCTAGATTCAACAACTCTTCCCCTCCCCCCACCTGAGTCCAGATACAGAGTGGCATAGCACATGTGAGCATATGCCCCCAGATCCTATATATCGCTAGTAGATTTCTGCATGGAAATCTAAGCGTATTCCACAACAATGCGCATAACCTAATTGGTTAACAGCCAATTAGTGCTGTTAATTGGATGGTAATGAACAATTAGAACTAATTGGCATTAATTAGAACTTATGTGCAGAATTCGCTAAGTGTATTCTATAATGTGGTACGCGTAAATTCTAATGCGTGTTGTCAAAAAGGTGGTTTGGCCATGTGCGTGGAATTAGCAGGTTATGGGCGTTAAGTTACGCGCAAGTTATAAACTATATCTGATCTGCACCTAACTAAGGCACCAGTATTTACACCAGGTTTTACTTGGCGTTTGTGTGCTGGTTTCACGCAACAGGAACATCCATTTTAGAATCATAAATGTTTACAATATCAACAGGTGAATATGGGCATGTGCCAACACATACAGATTTACATTTGGAAATAGCAGCATAACATAAACAACATAAATAATCTTTGTGCCAGAATATCAGGGCCAGTGTTAGAGAGGTGCAAACTGGGCAGTTGCCCTAGGTCCCCTTGTTAGAGGAGGCTCCAAGGGTACCTAAATCAGCCTGCTGGTGGACTTTGGGGGCCCTTTCCAAATTTCTGCCATGCCTCCAGCATGTTTAACACTTGCCCTAGGGAACATAAATGATTGTCACCCATTTTAGAAACATAAATGTTTATTTTTCCTGAAGCAGTCACAGAGCCAGTGTCCCTTGAGAGTTCCAGTAAATAAACCCTGCAAAAACAGACCATATTTCAGACCTATATTTATTTATTTGTTTATTTATGACATTTATATCCTGCATTAGCCCGAATAAAACTCAGGTTCAATGTAGTTTACATAACTAATATAGAAAACTTGTCAAGTAATTACAAATAAAACTGAAATGTAAGCTATCAGAAATGTACATTCCTCCCCCCCCCCCCCCAAAAAAAAACAAAAACAAAAACATTTTTCTACTTTAACCGTCATTGCTTTGGTCCAAGAGCCTCTCTTCTGATTTCTGTTTTTACTTAACTGTCTTGGGTCTCTGTCCTTTTTGACATTTCTTTACTCTATCCAAGTCCCAACTTTCCTCTGCATCCCATATCCATTCTATCCAGCATCACCCCACTGTGTCTGTCTCCATGTTCCCTCCATGCCCAGCAGCTCTTCTCTTGTGTCCCTGTCTTACTTATGTCCAGCTTCTCTCCTCTCCCTTCCTTTCCTCTGCACCCCCTACCCTAGGACCAGCATTTCTTCATCTCTCTCTCTCCTGTTACTCTGTCCTCTTCAACTATGCAGCCAGCATCTCTCCCTCTTCCACTTTTAAACACCCCTCCCCCCATGGGTCTGGCATCTCTCTCTCTCTTCCTCTCTCTCTCTCTCTCTCTTTCTCCCCCCCCCACCCCCCCCCGTTCAGGTTTGGTATCTCTCTGTGGTCCCGACATCTTCTGTTCCCTTCTCTCCCCTGCAAAAGCAGCACTATAAGATAGGCGGCCCAGGGTCTTTCCTCTGCCATGTCTACAGAAAAGTGACATCACAGGAGGTGGGATGTGGCAGAGGAAAGGCCATGATGGGGCCAGCTGCACGTGGGGTGGCCTGTCTACAGCGCTGCCTCTGCCAACTGCAGAGGAGAAGAAGACATTAGAACCCAGAAGGGGGAGGAAGAGCGATTCCAGACTCCGGGGTTGGGGGGGGGGGGGAATTGGGTTGAGAAAGGCAGATAGTGGGGTCAGAGAGCAGAGGACAGTGGCAGCAGAGATTGGAGAAGGACCCATAGAGTGGTGGAGGATGGAGGGGTTGTATTTTTCAAAGATCCAGAAGAAGATAGGAAAGCTATAGTGCCACAGAGGTTCCCCTTTGAAATAGCAAATGCACATAGCCCTAAAGCAGGGGTTCTCAGACCAATCCTCCAGACACATCACACCACTCAGTTTTCAGGATATCTGTAATGAATACATATGAGATAATATTTATGCAGATCTATCTCATGCATATTGCTTGTGGGTATCTTGAAAACTATATTAACTTGGTATGTCCCAAGGACTGGGTTGAGAACCCCCTGCCCTAAAGTAAAGAAGAGTCAACTCCACTATGGCTTGGGTGTTGTACCTTCAAATTCTGGCACCCTAGGCCAATGCTTCTCAATCCTAGTCCTCAGAGCACACCCAGCCAGAGATATTTATTAGGATTTATTTACTGCCTTTTTGAAGAAATTCACTCAAGGCAGTGTACAGCATGAATAAGTCAATCATAGGTAATAGACAATTATAGCAGTAAAAATATTCAAATAATACAAGGTATGGCATAGTATGCTACATTACCATGTCAACACAATAAAACAAATTAATAGACAGCATGGAGTGTAAGCAATGATGGAACATATAGATACATTAGATAGAGTAACAGGAGCTAGAAAATAAAGGGACTAATTTTAATGAAAGTTGCACATGAAGTCAGAAAGAGCTTGAATGTTCTCAGCTAGGGTAGGAGTGGATAAACATGCCCAACAATGGTACAGTGGGGGAAATAAGTATTTGATCCCTTGCTGATTTTGTAAGTTTGCCCACTGACAAAGACATGAGCAGCCCATAATTGAGGGTAGGTTATTGGTAACATGGAGAGATAGCACATCACAAATTAAAGTCCGGAAAATCACATTGTGGAAAGTATATGAATTTATTTGCATTCTGCAGAGGGAAATAAGTATTTGATCCCCACCAACCAGTAAGAGATCTGGCCCTACAGACCAGGTAGATGCTCCAAATCAACTCGTTACCTGCATGACAGACAGCTGTCGGCAATGGTCACCTGTATGAAAGGACACCTGTCCACAGACTCAGTGAATCAGTCAGACTCTAACCTCTACAAAATGGCCAGAGCAGGAGCTGTCTAAGGATGTCTAGGGACAAGATCATACACCTGCACAAGGCTGGAATGGGCTACAAAACCATCAGTAAGACGCTGGGCGAGAAGGAGACAACTGTTGGTGCCATAGTAAGAAAATGGAAGAAGTACAAAAATGACTGTCAATCGACAAAGATCTGGGGCTCCACGCAAAATCTCACCTCGTGGGGTATCCTTGATCATGAGGAAGGTTAGAAATCAGCCTACAACTACAAGGGAGGAACTTGTCAATGATCTCAAGGCAGCTGGGACCACTGTCACCACGAAAACCATTGGTAACACATTACGACATAACGGATTGCAATCCTGCAGTGCCCGCAAGGTCCCCCTGCGCCGGAAGGCACATGTGACGGCCCGTCTGAAGTTTGCCAGTGAACACCTGGATGATGCCGAGAGTGATTGGGAGAAGGTGCCGGTGGTCAGATGAGACAAAAATTGAGCTCTTTGGCATGAACTCAACTCGCCGTGTTTGGAGGAAGAGAAATGCTGCCTATGACCCAAAGAAACACCGTCCCACTGTCAAGCATGGAGGTGGAAATGTTATGTTTTGGGGGTGTTTCTCTGCTAAGGGCACAGGACTACTTCACCGCATCAATGGGAGAATGGATGGGGCCATGTACCGTACAATTCTGAGGGACAACCTCCTTCCCTCCGCCAGGGCCTTAAAAATGGGTCGTGGCTGGGTCTTCCAGCACGACAATGACCCAAAACATACAGCCAAGGCAACAAAGGAGTGGCTCAGAAGAAGCACATTAGGGTCATGGAGTGGCCTAGCCAGTCACCAGACCTTAATCCCATTGAAAACTTATGGAGGGAGCTGAAGCTGCGAGTTGCCAAGCGACAGCCCAGAACTCTTAATGATTAGAGATGATCTGCAAAGAGGAGTGGACCAAATTCCTCCTGACATGTGTGCAAACCTCATCATCAACTACAGAAGACGTCTGACCGCTGTGCTTGCCAACAAGGGTTTTGCCACCAAGTATTAGGTCTTGTTTGCCAGAGGGATTAAATACTTATTTCCCTCTGCAGAATGCAAATAAATTCATATACTTTCCACAATGTGGATTTTCCGGATTTAATTGTGATGTGCTATCTCTACTGTTACCAATAACCTACCCTTCAAATTATGGGCTGCTCATGTCTTTGTCAGTGGGCAAACTTACAAAATCAGCAAGGGATCAAATACTTATTTCCCCCACTGTATATGCTGCTGGTGTTGGCGCCTTGTGTATGTGTATGACTAGCAGTTAGTAGTTACTTATTTTATTAAAGGCCTGGGTGGAGGTTCAAGCTTTCACCTGCTTCCTGAAGTAGATAGACCTGCATGCAACTGACTACTTGGTAAGCAAATATCTCTCATGCATATTCATTGTGGAAATCCTGAAACCTGACTGGTTGGGTGTGCCCTGAGGACCAGGTGTCACTGTTGGGGAGGAGAGCCCTTGGACCATGACAAAGTTGGCTCTACCTGGCAGAGACCGGGATCTGGAGAAGGCAGGACCTGACTCAGACAGGCAGAAGTGTAGGACTAGGCCAGTGACTAGCAAAACTGGCTGTAACATGACAGGGTTTGTCTAGATGTTGGCTTGTAAAAGACCCTTGAGGTTGGCTATTACAAGAGCCCCTGGGGTTGGCTCGACAGAGTCATTTCAGGGAGTAGCTGAAACATCAAGGTTGGAACGTAGACTCAGAGGAAGCTCTTTAGTGTTCTGGTTACCCTCTGCATCTGGCTGTTAGACTGAAGGTGATAGGCTGCGAAGTAGTCCAACTGGATGCTGAAGTACTTATATAGTTCTTCTGCCAGAAGCGAGAGTGAACTGAACTCCACTCCACAATCGCTGACTATGAGTTCCAGCAGGCCTTGGAGACAAATTGTTCCTTGATAAAGAGATGGGCCAATCAGGCAGGGAACAAAGTGTGTCATCTTAGAGAAGCGATCTACCACCACCCAGGATAGTGGTATACCCATGAGAGGGTAGAATATCGGTAACAAAATCCATGGCAATATCTGACCAGGGTCACTCAGGAACTGGAAGAGGCTTGAGCAAGCCCCAAGGGCACACATCACTGCTTATTCATGGCACAACTGACACATGAGTTGATGTATTCTTGCACTTCCAGAGCCATTTGAGACCACCAATAATGGCATGCCACCAAACATGCCCTGATAATTTAGAGTCATGCGCCCACTGCAAGGTCTTCCTTCTTAGCTGCTTGGGAACCAGCTTCTACCCTGGTGGTACTATAATCTGGGAGATGCCCGAATCTTCTTGGATCGATGATGGATTGAGGATCAGAGATGGTGCCAGTGGAGTTGAAGAACCAGGAAAGGATATCAGCCCGGACATTCTTCTCTGCTAAATGATAGGCCAAATGAAAATCAAAGCAGGAGAAGAAGAAGAGTGACCACTGACATGACAGGTGTTCAGTCTTTTGGAATCTTGTAAATATATCAAGTTCTTATGGTTGATGGTAAATGGACATGCAGCCCCTTTGAAAAGGTGTCGCCACTCCTCTAGAAGTGAGCGATCCCCAGTGGTATAGTTCTGCTCGGCCAGGATGAAGTTCCTAGAAAAGAAGGAACAAGGCAAAAGTCTCCCACTGAGGGAGGCCTGAGAAAGGACAGCTCCAGCCCCTACAGAGGAGGCATCCACTTCAACAAAGAAGGGGCATGATATGTCAGGTTGTGCAGTACGGGAGCCAACAGAAAAGCCTCCTTAAGCTTGAGGGAGGCCAGCTGAGCTTTGACCAGTTGCGAGCGTTCGCCCATTTGCAAGTGAGGGTGGTGAGAGGGTGCTGTGAGGTCCTGCAGTAATTGTGGGATAAATTGCCAGCAATAGCTGCCCAGGAATCTCTGAAGGATCTTAGACCCTGTGGTTGTGGCCAGTCCTGTATTGCTGCAGATTTGTCTGGATCCATCTGAAGGCTGGAAGAAGAAACTGTAATACCCCAACATGGGAAGGTCTGTCTGCTCAACGGAACATTCTCAGCTTAGAGTATAGGCCATTCTCCCTTAGGTGGCTGCAGCACCATCTCAACATGAATTCAATGCTCATGTAGGGAGGTAGAGAGCCCAGGATGTCATCTAGATAGACCAAGTATCAAAAAAAATGAGAAAGACAACTGTGGCACTAAGAATCAAATAGATCACAATAATGAAGGGTCCAGTAATAGTACAAAGACATATTATTTCTTTTTCTTAAAACAAGGAAAAGACCTCAGAACACCCAAACGCTTACTTGAATTTTAGAATCTTTCACTGGGGTTGGTCTAAAAACCTCTTAATGTTTTCTTATTTTATTCAAATTTATTTGTTAGTCCTTTTTTAAAAAAAAAAAAAGATTTTCATCCTCTTTGTTTTCTCTTAATTTTCACAAGAAAACATTCCCTTTTTTCATTCAATAATGACTGTGTATTTGACTTATTTAATAATAACGAAAAGTCGAGCACTTAGCTAACACCCGACGGCGGCCTGACCTGTTTCACTCTAACGACTTCTTCAGGACTTGTGCATTGACGTGTGGAAGTTACAAAGGATGGTATCATTCATTTCAAAGATCACCTACAAATATATACATCTTTTATTAGAAAAGAGACAACCAAGGTTACTGGCATGTGTGAAATATTTAAACGTTTTAACCATAATGAACAGCTTGTTCCCTCGTATTTTCTTAATGTTTTAACTTACATTTTATCCTGTTTGCTGCTTGTTCAGCAACATGTCGGGAGATGTTTGTCAAGAGGAATCCTGCCCTTTTAGTCATGTGGTCAATTAAATTGTAACTAATCATGAACAGCATTCTTAAGACCCTCAAATCATTCATTGTGCTGCTATGGATATCAGGATATTGTTAATTAATTGTTAATTACTTCATTGTGTGTATCAACATACTCATAGCATTTATCAATGATTGTGATCACTATCAGGCTTATTTCGAAAGAGAAGGGCACCCATCTTTCGACACAAATCGGAAGATGGCGTCCTTCTCTTAGGGTCGCCCAAATCGGCATAATCAAACAGCCAATTTTGGGCGTCCTCAACTGCTTTCCGTCGTGGGGACAACCAAAGTTCCCCGGGATGTGTCGGAAGCATAACGAAGGCAGGACTGGGCCTGCTTAACATATGGGCATCCTCGGCTGATAATGGAAAAAAGAAGGGCGTCCCTGATGAGCACTTGGCCAACTTTACTTGGTCCATTTTTTTCTTGCTACCAAGCCTCAAAAAGGTGCCCGAACTGACCAGATGACTAGCGGAGGGAATCGGGATGACCTCCCCTTACTCCCTCAGTGGTCACTTACCCCCTCCCACCCTAAAAAACTTTAAAAATATTTTATGCCAAGCCTCAAATGTCATACCCAGCTCCCTGATAGCAGTATGCAGGTCCCTGGAGCAGTTTTTAGTGGTGCAGTGCACTTCAGTCAGGCGGACCCAGGCCCATACCCCCCTATCTGTTACACTTGTGGTGGTAAATGTGAGCCCTTCAAAACCCACCACAAACCCACTGTACCCACATGTAGGTGCCCCCTTCACCCCTTAGGGCTATGGTACTGTTGTACAGTTGTGGGGAGTGGGGTTTGGGGGGCTCATCACACAAGGTAAGGGAGCTATGCACCTGGTAGCAATTTGTGAAGTCCACTGCAGTGCCCCCTATAGTGCCCAGTTGGTGTCCTGGCATGTCAGGGGACCAGTGCACTACGAATGCTGCTCCTTCCATGACGAAATGGCTTGGATTTGGTCATTTCTGAGATGGGCGTCCTCAGTTTCCATTGTTGCTGAAAACCGGGGACAGAACATCTCTAAGGTCGACCTAATGTTAAGATTTGGGCGTCCCCGACCGTACTATCGAACGAAAGATGGACGCCCATCTTGTTTCAATAATACGGGTTTCCCTTCCCCTTCCCGAGGACGTCCTGCTGAGAATGCCCCAGGAAACTGGGGCGCCCCCGTTCGATTAGCCCCTCCACGTCAAAACATCGAGGAAACAGCTGCACAGATCTGTTCTTGGTAAACATTAATCACTGGTTAAATGTATGGTGTCCTTTGTGTTGATTTTGTTTTACAAAAAATGGACTGTTCTTAGTCTATCTGTTCATCAGCAAGAATAATTGACAATTATTCAATTAACAAGCTCATCAAGAACTACTCCATATATACATTTAACCAAGTTAACTGAAAAATGCTCGCCACTCAGTGGTGCTGTTCAAGACCAATAGGTTCTAATTCATTTAACCGAAGTTATCCGTCTTTGTTCTCGTTGCAGACGTAATTTTGCACGATCTCCTCCTCTAACATTCGCTTGATAAATCAATAATGAAGCATTTCAAATTGTCGAATTGTGATTGAATTCTTTGCATGACTGACCAGTGGTGCTTCAGCACGGTTCCTTTTCAGATTACTTTCATGTCATTTAATCTTATCTTAAAACTGCGTGTTGTTTTTCCCCCATAAAACTTCTCGCATGGACAGAAAATAACATACTGCATACATACTGTCGCAATTACCTAAGAATGTTTTAGATGATACTCTTTCTATCATGAGGATTTTATACAAGATTTTAACTGTAAAGTCATATTACAATTTTTGAACCTTCCAAATTTATAATAACCACCGCGTGGAATATTAGTATTTTTCATAGATGTAGATTGTAAGTTAGAAGGACTTAGGATTTCCTTTAGATTTCTTCCACGTGAATAGGAAATTTGTAATGAGGTATCTTTAAATAAATCATGTGACTTCATAATATGCCACTGATTCTTAATTATATTAAGTAGAGGATGTGTGGTAGCCGTGTTAGTCCACTCTTAAGGTTATCAATAGAAATCAAACAAAATAAACCATAAAGCTGTATGTCTCTGTTGATCACCCTCCCCTCACCTATCCACACCCATCCTGTTAGAATATCAATGATATGCTTTGATGACATGCATACCTCCTACCCACCCCCCTCCTCCCACCCTGTCAGACTGTCATAGTAATGCTTGAATGTTTTCACTTATATACACTGTCAGCTAGCACATTTGCTTATTTCCGATCTGAGGAAGAAGGGCAACCTTCGAAAGCTAATCAAGAAATGTATTAAGTTATGTCCAATAAAAAAGGTATCAACTTATTTTCTTTTCCATGTTTTATTTTGTTTGATTTCTATTGATAACCTTAATTATTAGAAATCCTTGGGATAGCGTTGTTTATTTGCTAATGAATGTAAGAACTTTTTGCTTATCAAATGATTTGTCTGATTTCTTCAATAGTTAGTCTTTCATTATACTTAACCCTTTTATAAGCTTTCTTTAAAATTTTGTCCTTATACCCATGTTCTTTCAGATCTTTAATTAGTTTTTTAGATTGTGTTTTGAAATCATCCTTATTACTACATAATCATTGATAACACAAAAATTGGGAATACGGTAATGCTTCTTTACAGTGATGGGGATGACAACTTGTGGAGTGTAAAAATGTATTTTTGTTAGACAGTTTTTGATGCACTTTAGTGATAAATCCATAAGAGATCTGCTGTATGTCTACATCTAAAAATGTTATAATATCAAACGAATAATCAAATGTGAATTGCATGAAATCAACCATTTAACGAATGATATTAATTCTGAAATGTCACCAGTCCATAATAAAAAAACATCATCAATATAACAATGCCAGGATAGAATATGTTCCAGGAAAGGAGAATGAAAAATCCATTTTTAAATCATTCATAAAAAGGCATGCTATGGATGGGGCGAAGGTTACACCCATAGCAACCCCTGAGATTTGATGATATAACTGCCCATTGAAAAGAAAAAAAATTTCATTCATTGCAATCTTGCTAAATTAATAATTAATTCGTTCTTGACTTTATGTGGCCTTTCTCTTTGTTCCAAAATGGTTCTTAATATAATAACTGCATTGTCTTGAGGCACAGATGTGTATAAATAAACAATATCTAATGTTACCATTAGCTATTTTTTCTCTGTGATTAAAATGTCCTGAAGAATGTTGAGAAAATGTGTTGTGTCTTTGATAAATGTTATACGTTTCTCAAGTTCAGTCCTTATGAAAGAATCAACAAATGTTGATAAAGGTTCCAACAAAGAACCATGTGATGAGAAAATTGGATGTCCAGGCGGCTTTTCAGCATTTTTATGGATTTTAGGAAGTAAAAAAAAAAACAAAACAAAACAGGAATCGCAGGATATGTATTATTTAAATATTTAAACTCCATCTTTCATAAAAAAAAAATCAATCCGAATTCCTTCCTGGGTGATGACATTAATTCTTTTTTGGAGTTTTGTAGTTGGATCCAATTTTAATTTCCTATACACTTTTTGATCATTCAATTGTCTCTCTGTTTCTTTTTCATAATCCTCTCTGTTTATAACAACAATTGCTCCTCCTTTATCAGCTTTTTTAATTATTATTGATTTATCATTTTGCAGAGTTTTGATGGCCATTCTTTCTTCCTGATTTAAATTATTTCTAAATGTGAACGTTTCTCTAGAGACTTCATTTAAGACAACTTGGTGGAAAATCATAATGGTTGTGTCTAAGGGACCAGGTGGTGTCCAATCAGATTTAATTCTAAAGCCTGAAAAATCATCTTCAGAAGACCAACCAAAATATTTACATACACTTTGAATGATTTATTACATCATTACAACTATCTTGAATTGAAACTCATCAAAGTGATTTGAAGGAACAAAGGAAAAACCTTTAGATAATACTCTCTCTTCAGCATTACTCGATTGTCTAGATGAAAGATTACCATTGATTCTTTCTGTATCTTGTCTGAGAATGACCCGTCTTCCTCCTCGATTGTTGTTCCCGTGGGACCTTCTGTAATTTCCTTTCCTTGTTTCTAAAAAACTATCTGACGAATCATTGCCGCTGGATGAGTTTGACGAAGAAGAATGAAAGCTTAGTTTCCAAGCCTATAATCAAAAAAGAAAAACGCCTATATTTTGACCCAAATCGGGAGATGGGCGTTTTTCTCGCAAAGGCGCCCAAATCAGTATAATCGAAAGCCAATTTTTTTTTAAATTTCAATCTTTTATTAATTTTCAATTACTTACATAGAGATATTACATCAAAATGTTTAGAAATTCACAATATTTTGCTTAACTCAATAAGCTACAGCAAAAATAAAAATAAAGAAAAAATACAAATATATTTTGTCCACAATAGAGGATCCAAGAATAGGAAATAAATCCAAACATCTAATACATAAATAGAATTATATCATAATTTAAACTGACTAGAAGGATTTTAGGATCATGCAGCCTAGACAGCACATTAACTGGAAGAAACCATTTCAGGGGTAACCCTCACATTCTCTCTAGCAGTAATAAATTCTTGTAATCTTTTAGGACAGGAAAAAAGGTAATAAACTCCATGCAAAGAGATCATGCATTTACAAGGAAATTTAATAACAAAAGTTCCCCCAAGTGAAAGAATTTTTGGTTTAAAAACCATCAATTCCTTCCTCCTGGCTTGAGTCTCTCGAGCTAGATCTGGGAAAATCTGAATTTTAGCTCCCATAAAGATGGCATTCATTTTTCGGAAATAAGTACGCAATACCAGATTTTTATCCGACTCCAGTGCGAAGGTAACAAGCAATGTAGCTCGATCTGAAATTTCAGATCTTTCAAGAAAATCAGTTAAATTCAGTTCCTGCGGAGGTTCTGGTGTTCCATTAGTTGGACAAGTGATTTTTTAAGATATTGTGTTCGAGTCACCAAAGGGTGACTTTCTATCAAAATATCTAGAATCTCCAGGAAATATTTTTTTAAAAGTTCAATAGCTGTAACAAATGAAGAAAAGGAAAATTCAAAAACCTTAAGTTATTTCTTAACTGATTTTCAGTATATTCCATTTGCGTGCCTGGGCTTTATTTTCTTTAATTACAGACACCACAATAGCTTGCAAAGATTTTAACTCAAAGTCACAAGTTTCCAATTTGGCAATATGGCTTTCAACGTTAGTGGATATCTGTGCATTAATAGTTTTTATTTGACTTATTTCAGTTTGAGCATAGTTAAATATCTGCTGTAGAGACGTGTTTACCCCTTGGATGGCCTCCCAGAGAGTGTCATAGGACTTTTTCCGGTTTTGACGGACCTCTTCCTAATCCGGGAGAAAGCTCTCCCTGGATTATTCCTAGGGGTACATAACCCCCTTCTGTTGTTACAGTACCTGGGGTTGAAGCGAGGGCTGGTCCTCCCACAGCCGTCGGAAAGTCGACAACTCCGGTCGCTCCCTCATACGGCCCGCTCTCAGTCCCGCTAATTCTCCCAGGTTGTGGAGGGGTCAAACCGGCAAGGGGGCTCAATGAGGCTCCCTCTATGCTGTGCTCCAAAGATGGCATTGTGGAGCTTCTAGAAGCAAGAGCTGGCGTTCCCGGTGGGCGGATTCCATAGCTCTCCAGCGTGGGTTGTGACTTGGTGGGCACATTAACTGTGCTCGAGGAGGTAGGAGCCACAGTTTTGCCTTTCCTCTTCCCCATTACTCTCGGGGAGCGCTCCGTGTCGCCAGTCCTCAAACAGAAAACTTTGGAGCTCTCGCACACACGTCTGGTCAGACGGCCATTGGATCCCCGAAAGCCGATTTGGGCGTTTCTAACTGCACTCCATCGCGGAACGATACAGTGATGGGGCATGTCGGAGGCGTGGTGGAGGCGAGACTGGGGGGGTTATCAGCTGAGGAGAGATGGGCGTCTTTAGCTGATAATCGAAAAAAAAGGCGTTTTGACAGCGATTTTGGGTCACTTTTTTGGACCCTTTTTTCTCACGAACAAGTCCCAAAAAGTGCCCCAACTGCCCAGATGACCACTGGAGAGAATCGGGGATGACCTCCCCGGACTCCCCCAGTGATCACTAACCCCCTCCCACCAAAAAAAAACCCCACTTTAAAAACTTTTTCCAGCCTGTATGCCAGCCTCAAATGCCGTACCCACCTCCATGACAGCAGAATGTGTTCAATCCTGTCACAGCCTTTCCCTGGGTCAGATGTGGCTCTTGGATGCAGTACAGGGTCACATCAGCATTGCATTGTGTGGGTGTAGGGTATTGGGCTCCGTGATTTCATTAGTTTGTGTTACAGTCTCACGATGTTGGTAGTTGGTAGGCTCTTTTCCCATGGAGCTTTTCCCCCTGCCTACTGGGTCAGAGTGTGCCCTGTTATGTTTCCTGTTGTAGTCCATGCGGTAGTGGCCATTTTTGTAAGCCAGTTTTAGTTCCCTTTCCTGTGTTAGCCACGTTAGACAACTTAGTTCTTACCTTGAATGTGGCTGAAAGAGGGCATTGTACAGCATTCTGCCAGCTCTGACCTACTGCTAATCTCAGTACCAGGGAGACTCGTTGCCAGTGGGGCACAACCTCTGATCTGCAGTTAACTGTGAGTAAACGCGGTTATTCCAATAAAGGACGTTTTCGGAGAGATTAGTGTTCAGGTGTCAACTGGTGTGCCAATGTTATACAGCCGAGGCCTGCGATGAGGTCCCTCCACTTTTAGTGGGTACCGCAGTGCACTTCAGCCACGTGGACCCAGGCCCATCCCCCCCCACCTGTAACACTTGTGCTGGTAAATGGGAGGCCTCCAAAACCCACTGTACCCACATGTAGGTGCCCCCTTCACCCCTAAGAGCTATGGTAGTGTAGTACATTTGTGGGTAGTGGGTTTTGGGGGAGTGGGTTGGGAGCTCGGCACCCGTGGTAAGGGAGCTATGCATGTGGGAGCTTTTTCTGAAGTCCACCGCACTGACCTAGGGTGCCCAGTTGGTGTCCTGGCATATCAGGGGGGCGAGTGCACTACCAATCCTGGCCCCCCCATGACCAAATGGCTTGGATTAGGAAATATTTGAGCTGGGCATTTTTAGTTTCCATTATCGCTAAAAAAACAAACGCCCAGCTGAAAAACGTCCATTTTTTCGAAAATACAGTTCGGCCCGCCCCTCCACGGACCCATTCTCAGAGATAAACGCCCATGGAGATAAGTGTTTGCGTTCGATTATGCCCCTCCACGTGTCTACCATTCATATCTTTTGTATCATCCTTGCTTGAGACCAAACATAAACGCTGTTAAGTGAATAGTCCTTTGCATCGGGTGTTAACTTTTTTTTCATTTTTTGTTTTTTTACCACTTCACCATATTTATTTAGTATTTCTTTAATTTCTCTGTGCCGATTTTCAAAAATTTGATCACCTAATTTGGATTTTAAATTGCTTTAGTCCTGAGCCACCATTTTTTTTCTCTTCATTAATTACTCTTTTGCTCCATTGAATAATTAGCAACATAAGGTCCAAGGAGCACTTTAGTATTCTATTCCATAAATCAATGAGGATGTTATAATGCCTTTGTATAGCTCCACAGTGCAATCACATCTCGAATATTGTCTGCAATTCTGGTCACCACATCTCAAATAAGATATAGTGGAATTAGAAAAGGTACAGAGAAGGGTGACGAAAATGATAAACAGGATGGGACGTCTTCCCTAGGAGGAAAGGCTAAAGTGGCTAGGGCTCTTCAGCTTGGAGAAAAGACAGCTGAGGGGAGATATGATAGAGCTGTATAACATAATGCGTAGAGTGGAAAGGGTAGACGTGAATCGCTTGTTTACTCTTTCCAAACTACTAGGACTAGGAGGAACACAATGAAACGGCGAAGTAGTAAATTTAAAATATTTGGAGAAAATATTTCTTCACTCAACATGTAAGTAAACTCTGGAATTCAATATAGCAGGTATGTCCCGACTCTGGAGGGCTTACAGTTTGTTCCTAAGGTACTGGCGGGTTAAGTGACTTGTCCAAGATCTCAAGGGGTGGCAGTAGGATTTGAACTCTGGCTTCCCTGGTTTTCAGACTGCTGCTCTAAGCAATAGATAGAGATAAAACATATTTGAAACATGTCTGTTAACTCAACAGTAAACTAAAGGCCAGAAGATCTGAAGCCTGGTAGCCAGGCAACCTAATAAAATAATTAATAGGAAAATCATTTTGGTTGCCATTAACAACAGGATTTATGTTACAGTCCTGCTGAACACCACTGTTCACATGGCCAACTGGAAGATGGTAGACTGAGATGCTAGGGCTGACTGGGAGTCAAAGTGTTAAAGCCCTTGCATATATTTCCAGAAAACTGCAAATATTGTTTATTTAAAACTTGATATAGCACTTTACATCACAATAGGTCAAAGCAGTTAACAATATAAAATAGTAACATAAAATCCAAACAGGGAAACAGAACTCCATATAGCAAATCTGACACGAAGCTGAACACGATCAATGAGAACTGGATGGAAAGGCTAATTGAAAGAAATATGTTTTTTTTTTTTAATATAGTAAGAGAAAGTTCTGCTCTAATAGCTGAGGGCAGAGTATTCCAAAGAGGTGGGGGCCAAAAAATAAAATGCAAAGTTTCAAGTTGACTCATAGTGAGCTTGTTTAGGGGATGGTAGTACCAAGTGGTTAGCATCTAGGGATAATTAAAGAAGAAAGATATGCAGGACTACCAGAATATGTTTTGAAAGCAAGTAACAGGATTTTAAACCAGACGTGGTAGGAAACAGATAACCAGTGAAGATTTAAAAATAAAGGAGTAACAGAATCAAAGTGTTTTGCCCTAAACAGCCAAATTGCAAAATTTTGAAGAGTCTGGAGTCTACGTAATTAAAATTGGGGAAGGCCTGTGTATGTGATATTACAATAGTCCAATCAAGAAATGACAAAGGCATGAAGTAAAGTACGTAATGAACTGAAGTCTTAAGTAATTTTGAATTGACCGTAAACGATACAGCCAAAAATACCCAGATTTTACAACATTAGAAATTTGCTTTGTTCTATTTAATATGTTGTATGTGTGCTATTTTAATTTTTGGCACATAATTCCTGGATG
>NW_021963573.1:0-76500 GCF_901765095.1 Microcaecilia unicolor | reverse complement strand
ACTCTTTTGAAAGTACAAAGACCAGGGGGCACTCAATTAAATTTCAAACAAATAGGAGGCAATATTTTTTCACTCAAAGAATAGTGAAGCTCTGGAACTTGTATCCAGAGGATGTGGTAACAGCAGTTAGTGTATCTGGTTATAAAAAAAAAAAAAGGTTTAGACAAGTTCCTGGAGGAAAAGTCCATAGTCTGTTATTGAGATGGACATGGGGTAAGCCACTGCTTGCCCTGGGATTGGTAGCATGGAATGTTATTTGGGTTTCTGCCATGTACTTGTGACCTGGATTGGCCAGTGTTGAAACGATACTGGGCTAGATGGTCTGACCCAGTATGGCTATTCTTATGAAAACCAAAAGAGAGCACACAAAACTGATAATGTCGCCCCAAAACCACGACATGAAGGAATCACTGGTGAGCCTGGCAAATAGAATTGTGTAGGTAGGCCTCCATTAGATCCCGAGACATGAGAAACTCTGAGGGCTGGAGTGTTACAATTATTGATCTCAAGGTCTCCATGCGAAAAGAGGGCACTTGAAGAACACAGTTCACCCACTTTAAGTCTAGAATGGTTTGGAAAGATCCTTCCCTTCTTTGGGACCATAAAGTAAATGAAATAACAACCCTTGCCTATCGCCTTGCTTGGATCCTGAACCACAGATTGACCAGCTGAAGAGTGCCTCAGACAGCTTTTTCTTTCCACCAGGCTTGACAGGGTGATTCCAGAATGGTGGCCAGTGCCTGACAAACTGCACAGCATAACCTTCACAAACAGCCACAGAGTACCTACTGGTCCAAGGTAATCAGCACCCACCTCCGATAGATCTCATGCAATCTGGCACCCACAGGAATTGGAGGCTGGATCCCAACTTTAAGTTCATGCTGACCTCCTTCCAATCTGCTCTTTTACGCGCCAAACAGGATTATTATATCCAACTGACCAACTCTCTTGGCTCTAACCCTCGACTTCTCTTCACCACATTGAACTCTCTCCTCAAGGTGCCCCTCCCCCAACTCCCCCTTCATTATCTCCTCAGACCCTTGCTGAATTCTTTCACGACAAGGTTCAAAAGATAAACCTTGAATTCTCTACCTCGCCACCTCTCCCTCCACTAGTCCGTTCCCCTCTCTCTCCTTCCCCTCATTCCTTTTCCTCCTTTCCTGAAGTTATTATAGAGGAAACTACACTTCTCCTTTCTTCCTCAAAATGTACCACCTGTTCCTCTGATCCCATTCCCACCCACCTTCTTAATGCCATCTCACCTGCTCTTATTCCTTTTATCTGTCACATTCTCAATCTCTCGCTTTCCACTGCAACTGTCCCTACTGCCTTTAAACATGCTGTGGTCACACCTCTCCTTAAGAAGCCTTCACTCAACCCTACTTGTCCCTCTAATTACCGACCCATCTCCCTCCTTCCCTTTCTCTCCAAATTACTTGAGTGTGCTGTTCACCGCCGCTGCCTTGATTTTCTGTCCTCACATGCTATTCTTAACCCACTACAATCTGGTTTTCGCCCTCTCCACTCAACCGAAACTGCGCTTACTAAAGTCTCCAATGACCTATTACTGGCTAAATCCAGAGGTCTCTATTCCATCCTCATTCTTCTTGATCTTTCCGCTGCTTTTGACACTGTAGATCACAGCATGCTCCTCGATACCCTGTCCTCACTTGGATTCCAGGGCTCTGTCCTTTCCTGGTTCTCTTCCTACTTCTTCCTCCGCACCTTCAGTGTTCACTCTGGTGGATCCTCTTCTACTTCTATCCCTCTGCCTGTCGGCGTACCTCAGGGTTCTGTTCTTAGTCCCCTCCTCTTTTCTATCTACACTTCTTCCCTTGGTTCATTAATCTCATCTCATGGCTTTTTCTACTATCTCTATGCTGATGGCTCCCAAATCTACCTTTCTACCCATGATATCTCACCTTGCATCCAAACCAAAGTTTCAGCGTGCTTGTCTGACATTGCTTTCTGGATGTCTCAACGCCACCTGAAATTAAACATAACCAGAACCGAGCTTCTCATTTCCCCCCCCCCAAACCCACCTCCCCACTCCCCCCGTTTTCTATTTCTGTTGATGGCTCTTTCATTCTCCCTGTCTCCTCAGCTCGAAACCTTGTGGTCATCTTTGACTCTTCTCTCTCCTTCTCTGCTCATATCCAGCAGATCGCCAAGACCTGTCGTTTCTTTCTTTACAACATCCGTAAAATCCGCCCCTTGCTTTCCGAGCACTCTACCAAAACCCTCATCCAAACCCTTGTCACCTCTCGTTTAGACTACTGCAATCTGCTTCTTGCTGGCCTCCCACTTACTCACCTCTCCCCTCTCCAATTGGTTAACTCTGCTGCCTGTCTCGTCTTCCGCCAGGGTCGCTTTACTCTTACTACCCCTCTCCTCAAGTCGCTTCACTGACTCCCTATCCATTTTCGCATCCTGTTCAAACTTCTTCTACTAACCTATAAATGTACTCACTCTGCTGTTCCCCAGTATCTCTCCACACTCGTCCTTCCCTACACCCCTTCCTGTGCACTCCGCTCCATGGATAAATCCTTCTTATCTGTTCCCTTCTCCACTACTGCCAACTCCAGACTTCGCGCCTTCTGTCTCGCTGCACCCTACGCCTGGAATAAACTTCCTGAGCCCCTACGTCTTGCCCCATCCTTGGCCACCTTTAAATCTAGACTGAAAGCCCACCTCTTTAACATTGCTTTTGACTCGTAACCACTCGCCTCCACCTACCCTCCTCTCCTCCTTCCTGTACACATGAATTGATTTGATTTGCTTACTTTATTTTTTGTCTATTAGATTGTAAGCTCTTTGAGCAGGGACTGTCTTTGTTCTAGGTTTGTGCAGCGCTGCGTACACCTTGTAGCGCTATAGAAATGCTAAATAGTAGTAGTAGTGCTCCACGCGGTCCACAAGACCCCTAAGCTCCAACCACACGCTGCCCAAATCTGTTTGAATCCGAGTAAGTGTTGTATAGATAGCGGTATTAACTTCTCAAATTGTAGCTAAGATCATCTCTATCAGCGGAGGGTTTCCGCACCGCGTTGTTGTCTGGAGTTCTCGGGGAGTTGCAGACTGAGCACACCGACCCACTGGTGCAGGATGGGGAAAGGAGGCCCGGACGTGCCGAACTGCCATCTTGCAACTGCATGCACTCCATCATGGTCTGTTGTCTGGTCAGTTTCTGCAATTTAGGAAAAACTGCGTCTCTCCTGTTATCTCTCCGCATCTAGGACCCCCCTCTCGTTTCTTTTGAAATTCTTATGCAGCTTCAGGGAAGCAGTTTATTAGCAGTACAAGAAAACTCCGCTGGAGCACAGGAGAAGTGCGTCCGCTTTCAGCCAGCCATCATTGACCCCCCCCCCCCCTCCCATTAAGTAAAATTCTAACTCCTAATCTTGCTAACTTTTATAGATGTCAATCTCACTAAACAGTAATGTTATAATGCTCTTCTAAAAGTATAGTAAAGCGATAATCTCCTAATAGTTAAAGGTAAATTATTCCACAGTTTAACACCCTGATATGAAAAAGATGATTCTTATAAAACACCTTTCAAAGTAGGATAGTTCAACTTCAAACAACACTCAGATCTTACTAAAGCAAAAGAAGGGAAGTCCAAATAATTAATCAACTTATTGGAGCACTCACCATATAATGATGTATACACCATACAAGTAATTGTAAACTGTATTCTTAGATTAACTGGAAGACGGTATAATTCCTTCAATAAATGTGACACCCTATCATATTTTCCCAGATTGCATATCAGTCTAGTGGCCATATTTTGCAAAAACTGTAGCCTGTATAAGAGTTTTTAATCACCTCCAAGCAATAAGTTACAGTAGTCAAGATATGGGAGCAAAATTGGCTGCGTACTGCTCTAGCTATTAAAATGAAGCTTAGATCGAATTACTCTGAGCTGCCTCAATCGGAAAAAGAATATCTTGGACAAGGCTTTCACATGTAGCTCAAAAGTTTGAAAATTGTCCTCTTTCCCCATGGTTACATGGACAAATGCTGGGGAAACATATTTTACCCACATTGGTGTGGAGCACGACAGTATGCATAGCTTTGCATTTTAAAATTTGCATGCAGTGTTTTTCAGGGAAATGCTTCAGCAGAAAAAAACAGGTGAAGATCTTGCCAAGTGCTATCTCCCCAGACAATTCTGAAAGGAAAAGCATGTTTGTATTTTCCTTGAGTGAACCAATAGAAAGTCTACAAGGAAAAGTACCAGCACACATATGCAAATTTATTTATTTACTTAAGGGTGCTTTTACTAAGCAGTGAAAAAATTCAGCCTTAGCACACTCTTAAGTGGGTTTTTCCTGTGTGCCAAGGCCATTTTTACAACAGCAGTTAAATGACCGATTTTCCATTTTTTAAATTGATGGTCATGCTCTGATGTTGCCCAGAAGTGTAGGTAGGTGGGGCGCCAGGGGAGCGATTGCTCCCCAAACAGACTTTCAACAGCGCCAGAGCCTATTTTTCAAAAAATCTGTCATGCCTACGTAGTGTGCACACGCACAGATGCAGTCTGCTCTCCACTCCCTTTGGCATCACAACCTGGCTACTCTTCTTATGTTGGCATTAGCATATAGCCATTAAAATAAATTAGCGCAAGAGCACTTACTGACATCTATTTTGTAGGTGGTAAGGGCTCACATACTAATCCTGCGCTAATCAGCACGTAGTAATGTAGCTGCACTATCTGATTAATGCAGGAATGCCCACTGTCTGCCCCAGATACACCGCTTCCAACAAAAATAAAATAATTTTTTAGCACGTGGTTAGTGTGTGCAGATTTAGAAATTATCAGACACCTGAGCGTGTCCCACGATACGCCATGTTAAGCCAAGGTAAACACAAGCTTAAATTTTTATCTTGTTCTTACGTAAGTCCAAGTGTGGGTTACAAAATAACATGCACAAAACCATAAAACTACATAACCAAGACAGCCATCCATCCCCTCACACAACCCTGACAACTCTCAAGAACAGCATCAATGTTTTCCCAAACCCAAAAATCTGTAATTCCCCCCTCTTTAAAACTAAAGAACTTGCAACCATATCCAAAACCTAGCTAGTTACCCAAACATACTTAACCCCCATTAAACAACTACCTTTTTAGCTGTTTCCTAAAATTAAATAGACCAATAATCTGATGTAATCCATAAGGAAGTTTATTCCACAATGCAATGCCCCAGTGGAAAATGTAGACTCCTGCACAATTGTTGACTGAGCCACCATAATTGAGCTACATAAGTATTGCCACACTAGGCCAGACCAAAGGTCCATCAAGCCCAGCATCCTGTTTCCAAAAGTGGCCAATCCAGGTCACAAATACCTGGCAAGATCCCCAAAAGTACAAAACATTTTATGCTGCTTATCCCAAAAATAAGAAGTGGATTTTCCCCAAGTTCATTTTAATAATGGTCTATGGACTTTTCCTTTAGGAAGCCATCCAAACCTTTTTTTAAACCCCACTAAGAGAGTGGAGGAGTGGCCTAGTGGTGAGGGTGGTGGACTTTGGTCCTGGGGAACTGAGGAACTGAGTTCAATTCCTGGCACAGGCAGCTCCTTGTGACTCTGGGCAAATCACTTAACCCTCCATCGCCTGCCGCATTGAGCCTGCCATGAGTGGGAAAGCGCGGGGTACAAATGTAACAAAAAAAAAAACCTGCCTTTACCACATTCTCTGGCAACCTGAGAATGTATAGAAAATCTTGAATCAGAAAAGTGGATGGCTGACTCAGGGATGGCAGAGTGGAAGAAACTGATGCATCAAGATGATACTGTCGTATACTTTTATTGTGCGTCCTGCATAAACTGGACTCAGGGATGGGTCAGACTCAGGCCAGCAAGAGAACACATGAAGTACTTAGGAGCCCCTAACGGGTTTCTCCCATTTACTGCCGGATCCTGTATAGAGTGCCTAAAGCTGGTGTGCAAATGTCAGCGTGGATTACAGATCCACACATAAACTAATTAATTAATCATGTGCCAACAATAAATAATTGGTGTTAGTTGGCAATCATTTGGAGTTACGCACGGACATGCCTTGTGCCCTATTATGGTGGAAACTCCAAAGGGGGATTGGCCATGAAGGGGCATGGGTGGGTCAGTGGTGTTCCCAGGAAAATAATTTTTTTTAATTTTTTTGTTACATTTGTATCCAATGGTGTGCTGGTAAATGTTTAACAACAGGCTCTCTCCTTGGTCCACCTCTGCCCCCCCCCCCCCCCCCAAATTGCAGAGCTGGCTATAGCCAGGGAGAGAGCCTGGGGGGGGCAATGCATTACTCCAGGAAAAAAAATATTTTATGATCCCAGGTTCCAATCTAATTCATGTTTAATGTGGGATAAAATGCCATAAATAAGTAAATAAATATAAACGTTTAATGTTGAGCACCTGATTCTCAAAGTGGACATATTCCAAACACTATAATGAAAATAAAATGATTTTTTTCTACCTTCGTTGTCTGGTGACTTTGTTTTTCTGATCGTGCTGGCCCACTATCCGATTCTGCTGCTATCTGTCCTCTTAACTCCGTTTCCAGGGCTTCCTTTCCATTTATTTATTTCCTTTCCTCCTTTCTTCTTCATTTCTGGTCCTCCGCAGACTTGACTGTCCAATGGATCCAGCTTCTGCCTATTTTCTTCATCCATGTGCAGTTTTTCTCCTCTCTTCCTTTTCCCTCATCTCATCTCCTTCCTCACTCTTCCCTCCCCTCCATCCATGTCCAGCATTTCTTCTCTCTCCCTTCCTTCTGCTTCATCCATGTCCAGCAACTCTCCTCTCCCCTGCCCCCCTCCAGCCATCCATACCCACCAGCGATTCTCTCATCTCCCCTGCCCCCTCCAGCCATCCATACCCCCCTCCAGCCATCCATACCCACCCAGCGATTCTCTCCTCTCCCCTGCCCCTCCTCCACCCATCCATACCCACCCAGCGATTCTCTCCGCTGCCCTGCCCCTCCTCCAGCCATCCATACCCACCCAGCGATTTTCTCCTCTCCCCTGCCCCCTCCAGCCATCCATACCCCCTCCAGCCATCCATACCCACCCAGCGATTCTTTCCTCTCCCCTGCCCCCCCCTCCAGCCACCCATACCCACCCAGCAATTCTCTCCGCTGCCCTGCCCCTCCTCCAGCCATCCATACCCACCCAGCGATTCTCTCAGCTCCCCTGCCCCCCTCCAGCCATCCATACCCACCCAATGATTCTCCTCGCTCCCCTGCCTCCGTCGCAGCAGCCGTAGTTAAAGCCCGTCTCTAGCCTTCACTTCATTCCTGTCAATGTCCCGCCCTCGCGGAAAGAGGAAATTACATCAGAAGAAGGCAGGACACTGATGGGAATGAAGTGAAGGCTAGAGATGGGGGTTTGACTGCGTCTGCTGAGGTAAATCAACAATTTAAACTCCCCCGGAGCGGCAGGGGATGAGGTAAGCATGGCTTGTGGCGCCCTCCTGCCATGCTTACCTCACTTACTGCCGGGTTGCGCCGCCCCTGGGAGCCGTCTCGCAAGAGCTTTAAAAATTTAACAACCAGCTCTTGCGATCTGGTGCAAGCCGGCTCCAGCACACCACTGTTTGTATCCCACATTTTCCCACCTATTTGTAGGCTCAATGTGGCTTACATAGTACCGGAGAGGTGTTTGCAGACTCTGGTGTAAACAAATACAAAGTGAAGTTGTGGTAAGATAAAGTTCATGTGGTACAGCCACATTTGGGAATCGTACAACGGACGAGTTGTGTTATGTCCATTACTTTAGTTTGGTTGTGTTGCAGAGATCATGCATTTATGACGAATTGGTAGAGTATGCCTTTTTAGAAGATGGATGCCAGAGACAGAGCCACAGCCACAGCCACAGCCACAGCTACAACCTGGACATTAAGTATAGGAGTAGAGTCAAAGGAAAGAGGACGAACCACACCTGGGAGGACAAGCTGCCTCACCAGGACCACTAGAGAGGGCAGAAAGTGAGAGAGACCCTGATCCAAACATTTGGCCCAATAAAGTTGACAATATTTATTGTATACACGTGACTTGATAAATGGTGACTACATGTAAGCCCAACCTTCACTTAACCCCATCAACCTTATAATAATGCCATTAGTTGGGCACCAGCATTTACACCAGTTTTTGGCAGATGCAATGCTCGTGTTCAAAGTTAGGTGCAAAATGCACGCTAAGCTAATATTGTGTAAAAGTTGTTCTACACAGAGCACTCTTTGCAGATCGTTCCAGCACTTAACTTTGGGTGCCATTTACTGAATTCCCCTCTTAATGTCAGTGGGGAAAATACTTAGTAAAACAGTGCCCTTAGTTAAGTGTTTGAGCTCGATTTGAATTTTAGATTTGATTACACACCTTTCCAAACCCAAGCTCAGGTACAGCTAAGTGCTTCCCTGCCTCATTTCCTTATGAGGAGCTATTTGTTTAGTAAGCAGATAGGCTCCACTGAGACCAATGGGGCTTACAATAAATCACATTAGTGCATGTTAATAAATGAGGCTCTTAGTTTGGAAGTCAATGGATGGTGACGTGATTTAATTGCTAGGCAACTTCTCCTCTTAATCACTCCCTCTTTCATGACTCACGTTGTCAATGCTGGATATACAATAGTGACCAGAATGAAATTGGGAAACTGATTGCAACAAGATGACCAGGTTGAAAAGGGGATTTATGAATTCATTATTGTTATCAATATGTGCCATCTCACTACGACACAACAAGCTTATAAAAGGTAAGTCCATACCAAGTTACTCAATGGCCAGCATAGGTTGAGGTGGGCAAGGGGGCAGTGTCCTCCAAATGCTATGGGTATTAGTACTGAATTATTTCCTTCCCACTGTCCCACACTGCCAATATAAATTCCTTACCCCCCCCCCCCCCCCCAGTACACCTATAACGAATAGGGATACAACCTCAAGTTCAGGACACTACTACCAGTGCTTTTGTTGTAGAAAAAAGGTGCCGGTACTCACTGTGGGCGGAGTCACCACATATGACCCCATAACCCAGAAGAAGCACCCCTGCAGGCCTCAACCCCTCCCCCTAGCGACAGCGGGCCAGAGGTCCGCTGGACCGCCGGTCCCCCGCCCCGCCCCGCCCCGCCCCGTGGGTTGCAGGTACGAGGGTAACCTGCCTGCCTCCCTCCCTCCTCTTCTGCAACGCCGCAAAAATGGCAGCGCCCAGCCAGCCCTGCCCAGTGTATCCTAGGTTGCGATGGGCGGGGCAATGTGTAGCCCTGCCCATCGCATCCCAGGATACACTGGGCAGGGATAGGCGCCGCCATTTTGCGGCGTCGCAGGAAGAGGAGGGAGGTAGGTAGGCAGGCTACCCTCCCTCCTCCAACCCACAAGGTAGAGCCTATGTTTATTTGCAGGGAGGGCTGGAGATCCAGTGGGTCTCCAGCCCTCCCTGAACCCGGGGGAGGGAAGGGGGTTGGCTGGATGGCCACCAGGGACCCCTTGCTGGGGGGGACTGGAGACCCACCGGATCTCCAGCCCTCCCTGAACCTTGGGGGGGGCGGACCGGGGGGTCGGTCGGTCGGTCGCCAACCAGTCCACCAGGGACCCCCTGCTGGGGAGGGGACGACCTAGAGACCCACCGGATCATCGGGGGAGACCGGCGGTCTAGCGGACCTCCTGCCTCCCTTCCTGTTGCTGGCGGGGCGGGGCTGACTGACTGGTCGGTCGCCCACCAGGGATCCCCTGCGGGGGGACCAGAGGGGCTGGAAACCCACCGGACCCCCAGCCCCCTATCGCTGGCAGGTTTGCTGTTGGGGGGGGAACGGGGCCCTGCTAGCATGCAAATGCATGCTGGACAGGGCTCACCATTCCTCCCCGATGATCTTCAAAACTCTAAAGCCAGCTTGGAAATGGCATAGGGTTTGCTGCGGCCAGCGACCCAATCTTTGGTGCGCTGGTCATTGGGGATGAATACGTTAAGCCCTGTTTAGCATGCATCTGCATGCGTTCAGAGCCCTCAAGCACATTTCATGCACTCGAGGGCTCTGATCATGGGGTGGTAGCAAACGTGAGCGCCAGCATGGCTCTAACAATCTCTAGCACCTGCTTCTGATCATCCTCCTGTTAGAGAGGCACAGGCTACCGCTACCAGTTCCTGCTCTCCAGAGAGAATGGCAGGATGGGGAAAGGGGGCACACACAAACATAGAACCACTTCCTGTATCCCGCGCCGACCCAGCTGTTTATGAGGGTCAAACTCCAGCCACCATCTTTATTCAACCATATGCGGTGTCTCTCCATTCGATGGAGCATCTAGGCGTGACGTCATGGTGCAGTCACCTTGGCGACGAAAGCCGCGCACTTTTGAGGTGGGGTTTTGGTAGGGAATAGGATAGAATGGGACTACTATGGACTGCATGCGCCTGGATTATAACTTTGGCCTGAAGTGATTTGTTTTATTTCGGGTTTTTTAAAATGTTTTTAATTTGGAGCGTTTTTTACCAAGCTGCGCTAACGATTCCCACGCCCAAATGGGCTTCCTCTCATTTGCCGTGCAGGAATCGCTAGCACGGCTTGCTAAAAGAAGCCCTTAATTTTTACCTTCTTCCTTATCCTACCAATAACTCTTCATCCCCAGGAATGTTTCCTATACCCAAGTAGTTCTACAAGTCTTGTTTCACCTCTGTTCATTCACAGGGGGATGATCAGAAGCAAACACCGGCGCTAGAGGCTGCTAGTGCCATACTAGTGCCTGCGTTTGCTATCGCCCCGTAATCAGAGCCCTCGAGCGCGTGAAACAATGTGCTCGAGGGCTCTGAACACTAGTAGCATGCCGTCCCTTAACCTAGGAGGGGGGGGTCGTCGTCGGGGGGGACCGGCTGTCCAGCAGACTTCCAGCCCTCCTGTCGCTGGTGGGGGGGGGGGGGGGTTGGTTGGTCACTCACTCACTAGGCCACCAGGGACCCTTTGCTGGGGGACTAGGGGAGGCTGGAGACCCACCAGATCTTCAGCCCTCCCTGAACCTTGGGGGGGGGGGATCGTCAGTGGACCTCCGGTCCCCCTGTCGCTGTGGGGGGGGGGATTGGTTGGTCGCCCACTAGGCCACCAGGGGCCCTTTGCTGGGGGACTAGGGGGGGGCTGGAGACACACCGGATCTCCAGCCTTCCCTGAACCTTGAGGGGGGGGGGACCGTTGTTCGGGGCAGGGGTAGTTGGGGCCTGGTGGTCCCATGGACCTCCAGCCCCAGTGTTTGACAGGTTTGGGCTTTTGACAGCCCAGATCTGTCAAACAAGTGCGGGAGGATTCTGCTGAGCGCATGCTCAGGCACAATTCGCCCTCACTTCTTCTCCTTGATCAAAGATAATTACGTGCTTAAATTTGCATGCAATTATCTCTTATAATAAGTCTAATAACGCCCCACGCTGTTCCAGCGCTAATTTTGGAGCGCTGTTTGGAACAGCGCGGAATTTTGGTCATCTTTCTATAAGGTAGTTCTGGAGAATCGCTGGTCCTGAGCTGCTGCCCTCTCTGTGGCTGTCCCAAGTACTTGCTGCATGTCTGCTGCTGCCGCCGCTGCGGAAAGGAGGCGTTTTATCGAGCACTTTCTTACCTGCATCTGTAGCACTTGGAGGCACCTGGCTTACTTCAAGTCTCGGAAGAAGTCCCTACGTTACTGGAAGCCCCGAGACCTGAAGTTAGAGAACATGGACGAACAAAGTGTGGAGGTAAGGCTAGGGCAGAGGACCATCTGTAAACAGTGAGCTTGGCCAACCAAACAGCTTATTGGGTATAGGAGGAATAAATAAATCTTAATTGTGCAAAAGCCCAGAGTAGGTGTTTTACCTATTTCTTTACCCCCTTGCTATAGGCTCAGTGCATAAGGGGGCCAATTCTATTACTGGGTGCCTCAGTGTAGGCACCCCATGGCTGCACAGTAAGAACCTATTCTGTAATTGGACTTAAGTGTCCTGGTAAACCTGGTAAACCAAACACCTAAATATAATTCCCAACTATCTCCCTCGTAAAAATTATACAATAAATTCCTATCCCATAGAGAATAATGGGAAGACAGACCTCAAAAATATAAACAAAATATAAGAAAAAAATAATTATTATTTACAAGTGAAGGAGAAGTTCTCAGAGTGTTAACTCACCCAAGTGAAGCAGTGCTGAAAGGCAAATTTTGCTTCTAAGGGTGGACAAGTTTCTAGATCATTGAACGTCTCCCAAAGAAAAATTTTTTGAGTATAACATGAGCAAACAAAACCAGTGCTCTCAAATATATCGTGATGAGCCCTTAACCTAAAGGAAATATTTAAATTATAAACTTCAAGGTCTATCCTATCTCATGCTCAATGAACCTCATACACACTACTCACTTTTCTCATAAGTATTGCCATACTGGGAAAGACCAAAGATCCATCAAGCCCAGCATCCTGTTTCCAACAGTGGCCAATCCAGGTCCCAAGTACCTGGCAAGATCCCAAAAAAGTACAAAGCATTTTATACTGCTTATCCCAGAAATAGTGGATTTTCCCCAAGTCCATTTAATAATGGTCTATGGACTTTTTCTTTAGGAAGCCGTCCAAACCTTTTTTTTTTAAACTCCGCTAAGCTAACCGCCTTTACCACATTCTCTGGCAATGAATTCCATAGATTAATTACATGTTGAGTGAAGAAAGATTTTTTCCAATTCGTTTTAAATTTACTACATTGTAGCTTCATCGCATGCCCCCTAGTTGTAGTATTTTTGGAAAGTGTAAACAGACACTTCACATCTACCAGTGAAGTCGCCTTTTCTCCAAGCTGAAGAGCCCTAGCCGCTTTAGCCTTTCCTCATAGGGAAGTCGTCCCATCCCCTTTATCATTTTTATCGCCCTTCTTTGTACCTTTTCTGATTCAACTATATCTTTTTTGAGATGCGGCAACCAGAATTGAACACAGTATTCGAGGTGCGGTTGCACCATGGAGCAGTACAAAGGCTTTATCACACCCTCATTTTTGTTTTACATTCCTTTCCTAATAATACCTAACATTCTATTTGCTTTCTTAGCCACAGCAGCACACTGAGCAGAAGGTTTCAATGTATCATCAGTGACGACACCTAGATCCCTTTCTTGGTCTCTGACTCCTAACGTGGAACCTTGCATGACTTAGCTATAATTTGGGTTCCTCTTTCCCACATGCATCACTTTGCACTTGTTCACATTAAACATCATCTGCCCAGTCTTGTAAGATCCTCTTGTAATTTTTCACAATCCTCCCATCCTCCCGCGATTTAACAACTTTGAATAACTTCGTGTCATCAGCAAATTTAATTACCTCACTAGTTACTCCCATCTCTAGGTCATGTATAAATATGTTAAAAAGAAGCGGTCCCTGCACAGACCCCTGGGGAACCCTACTAACTACCCTTCTCCATTGAGAATACTGACCATTTAACCCTACTCTCTGTTTTCTATCTTTTAACCAGTTTTTAATCCACAATAGGACACTACCTCCTATCCCATGACTCGATTCCCACTGCAGCTCCTTGTGACTGTGGGCAAATCACTTAACCCTCCAATGCCCCAGGTATAAAATAAGTACCTGTATATATGTAAACCGCTTTGAATGTAGTTGCAAAATACCAGAGAGAGGCGGTATATCAAGTCCCATTTTCCTTTCCCTGTCCAATTTCCTCTGGAGTCTTTCATGTCTCTGGAGCGAACTTATCTGAGAATCGAGTGCGATCTTGCTCTCCAGGGGTTACAGGAAACTGTTCTTGAATCCAACTCTGTGATGGTTTCATGGCCATTCTGTGTCACAGATCAGCGTTTCCACATAAGCTGTCAGTCCTCACATATAGCAGTGATGCTAAGCAGTGTTGGATATTTTAAACATGATGGACTTAATTCAATCCAAGTGGCACGCTATTAATTGTCTCCTGGTCTTGTTTAACAATGACTACATTGTATGTTTAACTTGTGACAATAAAGCTTTTTTGAATTACACTTGGCACTGAAGTGCATGCATTTAATTGGACTTGCACCCTAGCTTACGGGACACCATGATAAAGAACAGGATTTTTGTGAGGTATAGCTGGCTTGTTTGGCCTCACTGCTGTATGTGAGAACTGCTTTAGTTCTTTTCAGAGACCGACATAATTTGAACATCATTTAGTACTTTCTCTTTCCTGTCACTTTTCAGAAACAAAGCATTCTACTGAGGGCTTCAAATATATTCTTTTTTTGTGTCCTGCTAGTTGACAGATTGCAACCAATACCTATATTAAGGGCAATTCTATAAACTGGATTCTAACATCTTTGTGCCCATTATGTGCATAAATACTTAATACTAGCATATGTGTGCACAGGTACACAGGTATGTGTTGTTATGCTGCCTAAGCATTATTCTGCAAATAACAAACAAGAGGGGTGAAGTGAAATAATCACACACACAAAAAAAAATTGTTTCATCAAATCTGTTTGTATAGTTCCATTAAATATCACCTGATAATTACATGGTGTGAACACATTCCTATAAAAATGGAGGGAAAAGCCTCAGAATTAGACTGGTGCTAATATTTATTTATTTGGATTTATTTACCGCCTTTTTGAAGGGATTTACTCAAGGCAGTTTACAGTAATAATAATATTGCGCACACCACCAACTTTCAATCACCTGAATTATAGCTACATCATGCAAGGTTCCACGTTAGGAGTCACAGACCAAGAAAGGGATCTAGGTGTCGTCGTTGATTATACGTTGAAACCTTCTGCTCAGTGTGCTGCTGTGGCTAAGAAAGTAAATAGAATGTTAGGTATTATAAGGAAAGGAATGGAAAACAAAAATGAGGATGTTATAATGCCTTTGTATCACTCCATGATGCAACTGCACCTCGAATATTGTGTTCAATTCTGGTCGCCGCATTGCCAAAAAGATATAGTGGAATTAGAAGAGGTGCAGAGAAGGGTGACAAAAATGATAAAGGGGATGGGACGACTTCCCTATGAGGAAAGGCTAAAGCGGCTAGGGCTCTTCAGCTTGGAGAAAAGATGTCTGAGGGGAGATATGATAGAGGTCTATAGTGAGTGGAGTGAAACGTTAAGACATGAAGCGTCTGTTTATGGTTTCCCAAAATTCTGGGCTAGGGGGCATGCGATGAAGCTACAAAGTAGTAATTGAATTTTTTTCACTCAACTTGTAATTAAACTCTGGAATTGTTGCCAGAGAATGTGGAAAAGAATCTGGACAGCTTCCTAAAGGAAAAGTCCATAGACCATTATTCACCCATTAGTGCCCCATGTTTGTTCACATATGTCTTATTATGGGAACATTGGGCACTAATGGGTTAAATTGGACTTGGAGAAAATCCACTATTTCTGGGATAAGCAGCATAAAATGTGTTGTACTTTATTGGGATCTTGCCAGGTATTTGTGACTTGGATTGGCCACTGTTGGAAACAGGATGCTGGGCTTGATGGACCTTTTGTCTGTCCCAGTATGGCAATACTTATGTAACATTGTTTGAATATTGCTGTGGAATAATTTATCAAAGGAGAAGAGATCTAGTGTTGAGTTTAAACCACAGTGCATTGACTTTCAGTGCTATTTATATTTTTACTAGCCGTTAAGCCTGTAAAAACGGGCAAGTATTGCAGCCCTCCTCTCTCCCTGGCCTCACCCCGTCCACCGATCCTCCCCCTCATATCCAGCAACCCTCCTCTTTCCCTTGGCCTCCCCCCATGTCCAGCAACCCTCCTCTCTGCCCTGCTCTCACCCCATGTCCAGCAACCATGCCCTCTCCCCCCTGCCCTCCCCCCATGTCCAGCTACCCTCCTCGCCGCCGCTCCCTCCCCCCTCCGTATTGGGCCCCCTGCACTGACCTGACTGCGCCTTTCACCTCCGTGTGAAAGCGCTACAGGCAGCAGCAGATCGCTTTGCTGCTGCCTGCAGCGCTTCCACACGGAGGTGAGAGGCGCTGTCAGTGCAGGGGGCCCAATACGGATGGGGGGGAGGGTGGAGGTTGGTTCGCGCGATGTTCGTTTCCAGGTGGCGGCGTCCGACAGTCCGACTCCATTTCCCTCTCTGTTCCACCCTCTGACATCATGACGTCTTGACGCGAGGGCGGGACAGAGAGGGAAGTCTGTACTGCGCATTTGCAGGTGAGTCGCTCACTTGCCGTTTATATGTTTGGTTCTCAGGGGCGTTGTGTGAACCTACAGTGTTCTCTCCAGGACCTTTTGAATGGGCATGCCACCTGGCTAACTGTGCTGTACTCCTGCCCCCATCTAGCTACTCCTTCATGCCATTTGGCTGGCGGACATTTCTGGAGAGACCACTGACCAGGTCCTGTTTATATCAAGGAGCTGGTGAATTAATGTGTGGTTATCAGTGTGGACTACCATTAAGACGTTTTATTTTATGCAGTGAGATCTAGTTACTTATTACTGGGATTAACAGTGAAATAACATATCTTAAAGGCAGATCACTTGAATATATGTTGAGTAGGATTCCTGGAGTTCTGTACAGATATTCTTTTGCTGTACCTCAACTGAGAAATTTTGTCCCAGGAAAGAGAGAATCCTCTGTATTCTTTTGCAACTGTGTCTCTTGGGAACACAGCTACACTAGACATCTGATTAGCTAATAATTTACCCTCCTGTTTTTAAAGTCACGCCAGCAACTGCTGGTATGGTCATGCCGACACAGGCATTCACTTTGAATGGGCTGTGTCGGCATTGCTGCACGGCTTTGTAAATAGGGGGGGTGGGGGGGGGGTTACTGTTATGCCATACTTATAATAATTTGGCTTTTTAATGTAGCTTTCTATTTCTTAGTCTTGTGTATTATTGTATTATTAGTCTGATTTAGTGTTTGACCAGCTTGGCTTTTATTTATCCCTGCTTAGTCCACCATTTATTTATTGACTGATTTATCAATTGTTGTAACAACAAAATCTCGGTTGATTACATAATGGAGGTAATTTTAGAATGATTGCTTGGCATATACTTGTGGGTGCATTGTTCCATGGTTATGTTTTCATCAGCTTTACTAACAGTATACTGGCTAGTGCTGTACCATTCCTATATCTGTGATGATGTCACTGGAAAGTTGCAGATCTCTGGCTCTGTCTTCTGCTAGGGTGGCATCACCCACATGTTTGGACTAGCCTAATAGTAATTAAGGAAATGAGTTTAGCAGATAAGAACAAATTTCACGTTCTTGTGTTGAACCTTATTGTAATCTTTTTAGAGCATTGCGGAGGTGTTCAGATGCTTTATTTGCATGGAGAAGTTGCGAGATGCACGCCTCTGTCCACACTGCTCCAAGCTTTGCTGTTTTAGTTGTATTCGGGTAAGTTATCTTAACTTTGCATTCAAGTATGTAATATTTTTATTATATTATAGGGATAGTACACAAGTGTGTATTTTTGTTTTGTTACATGCAAATATTATATATTTACAACTACTTTAACAAAGATTGACTGTATGACAGTAGCTCAGTGACTATTTTATATATATACTAGTAAAAAAGGCCCGTTTCATAGAGAGAATGAAAGAGAGACAGACAGAGACAGCGTGTGTGTGTGTGTGTGTGTGTGTGTTTGTGTGTGAGAGACAGAGTGTGTGTGTGAGACTGTGTGTGTGTGACAGAGAGAGTAGAGTGTGATAGGGAGTGTGTCAGAGAGAGTGTATGTGACAGACGGTGAGTGAGTGTGAGCCCCCACCCCCCCTCTCGCAGGGCCCCACCCCCACCTCTCCGGTCTCAGGTCCCCCTCCCCACCTCCCTCTCCCCTGCCCCGCCAGCAACCCTCCCCTCCCCCCCTCCAGCTACCCATACCCAGTGACCCTCTCCCCCCCCCCCCCAGTGCATCAAACCCCCTCGCCACCCACAGCTGCCAGTGTAAACGCTGTCAAGCCGCTGCTGCTTCGCCTGTTGAGCAGCAGCGGCTGCTACAAAGAGAAAAAAAGCAATAAATGTTTTTAAACCCATCCCAAATCATTCGCAAATGCCCGAGTCTTAAAACGCAGTCTCTGCAGCTGCTCCTCCTCTCGCCTGTCACGTCACTGCGCTCCTCCGAGGTCTTACTCCAGGGGCAGTGACGTGGAGGCGAGAGGAGGAGCGGCTGCAGAGACTGCGTTTTAAGAGTTGGGCATTTGCGAATGATTTGGGCTGGGTTTAAAAACATTTATCGCTTTTCTTTTTGTAGCGGCCGCTGCTGCTCAACAGGAGAAGCAGCAGCAGCCGGACAGCGTTACCACTGGCAGCTGCGGGTGGTGAGGGGGTTTGATGCGCTGGGGGGGGGGGGTGTTTGATGTGCCGGTGGGGGGCTTGGATAATGAGCTGAAGGGGGGGGGGTTCTGTGGTGCCACGCTTGTAGTTTGTTGATGCGCTGCTTCCTGCCATTTGTTCCGAAGTAGCAGGGAGCGGCGCACTGACAGCTGGCTACGGAGCCTAGCTCAGCAACTCCAGAAGCCAAGGACACAGGCAGTCCCACATTAGAACATTGGTGGTGAGAATTATTATATAGGATAATATAAGTAGTATGGCTAAACCGAATATGTGATTCCATTGGCCCTCAATAATGCCCCAAATACATTATTTGTATTTGTCTGAATAGTGATTTAAATACAAATAATCTGGAGTTCTTCTGTGCTAAATCCTGATTTCATGTTGCTTCTTTTATTATTTGTTATATTAAAGCTCCATGCCCATTATTCGTATTTGGCCAAATAGTAAAATATGCTATTCGATACATCTCTAATAAATAGTTTCTGACCTACAGTCATACATCGCTAAAGTAGTTTAGGGCGGCTCTTCACGATTTTCAATATTGAAATAGCTTGAGTTGTTGATGTGAGACCTCATTAACTTATTTTACTAATTGTGGTACAAAGGATCTTCATGTAACAGTGGAATAATTCTGGTCCTGTGATATGAAACATAGAACATTCCATTCTGGAGAGAGATCCTGAGCATGTAAAAATCCTAAGACTGATCAATAGGGTTGGTTGGTTTGTTTGAAGTTTATCCATGGACATGCTGGATGAATCAGTTGCACAGACGGTGATATAATTTGATGAGTGTTCAGACCTGCTGTCTCAGATCTCCGTTAAGTCTAAAGCTTACTGAGCATGTGTGGGAGTAACTAGTCACCAGTTAGCTCCTCCTTCCTATTGGTCTATTTCAGTGATGGGCGAACCTTTGAGAATGAGTGCCCAAACAGCAACCCAAAATCTAATTATTTATCGCAAAGTGCCAACAGGGCAATTTAACTCATTATGGGTGGGGTCACCACATGACTCCACCCCTATGATGGCCACACCCCTTACACCAGCCATGGTGCATATAAACAGACATCATTGAAAATATTATACTAGCATAGAAGAAAAAAATAACATGATTTTTTTCATTATAAGTCATTTCTGTAAGCTGTTACAGTTCCAGTATACCCAGTGCAAAATAAGACAGCAAATGTAAATTGGACATATTCCAAACACTAAAATAAAATGATTTTTTCTACCTTTGTTCTCTGGTGATTTTGTTTTTCTATCCATATTGGTCCTGTTCTCTTCACTCCGTTTCCAGGCTTCCTTTCCATTTATTTCTTTACTTTCCTCCTTTCTTCTTAATTTCTTGCCTTCCATCCATGTGCAGTTTTTCTCCTCCCTGCCCTCCCCTCCATCCACCCATGTCCAGCCACCCACCCAGCACCAGGCCACTCACCCAGCACAAGGCCTCCCTCCCTCCCACCACCAGGCCTGCCACCCACCCAGGCCACCCAGCATCAGGCCTCCCACCCACCCAGCACCAGGCCTCCCACCCAGCACCAGACCGGCCTCCCTACCACCCAGCACCAGGCCTCCCTGCCTCCCTCCCACCCACCCAGCATCCCCACCCAGCATCAGGCCACCCACCCAGCACCAGGCCTCCCTCCCACCCAGCATCAGGCAGGCCACCAGGCACCAGGCCTCCCACCCACCCAGCAGCAGGCATCAGGCATTCCTCCCTCCCTCCCACCCACCCAGCATCAGGCATTCCTCCCTCCCACCCAGCACCAGCCCGCCCGGCCTCCATCCCTCCCTCCGAGCACGAAATTTAAAAGTCTTCCCTTGTCGGAGTTAAGGCGGCGTCAGCAGTAGCAGCGAAAAGTGTGCTGCTGGCTCGGCGTGCCTCCTTCAGCCTTCCATCTCTCAAGCTCTGGTCCTGCCCTAACAGGAAATGAGGGCGGGACCAGAGCTTAAGAGACGGAAGGCTGAAGGAGGCGTGCCGAGCCAGCAGCACGTTTTTCGCTGCTACTGCTGACGCCGCCTTAACTCTGACAAGGGAAGACTTTTAAATTTCGTGCTCGGAGGGAGGGATGGAGGCCGGGCGGGCTGGTGCCGGGTGGGAGGGAGGAAGGCCTGGTGCCGGGTGAGTGGGAGGGACAACGGAGGGTTGGAACTAGCTGAGGCGATGGCCGGCGCACATGCCAACAGAGAGGGCTCTGCGTGCCATAGGTTCGCCATCATTGGTCTATTTTTTTTGCTCTCCATAATAGACAATTCTCTTACTACTCCTTAACCTTCCCTATCTCTCTCTTCCGTTTGTTACCCATCTTTGCTTGCACTTATATCAAACCATACAACTACTCGTTTGCTACAATTGTAATTATTCTCCAGACGCTGTAATTGTATTTACTATGTAAGCCGCATTGAACCTTCAATATGTGGGAAAGCGCGGGGTACAAATGTAATAAATATAAAATCAAAACAAAAAATAATCCTTCATAAACCAGAATGAACAGGTTCAGAATTTGTCACCTGGCAAGTCTTTGTATGCCTAGAAACTGGGTTTCAAGACGTGCACCCAGTTCCAAAGAAAAGTGGCCATACAAAGAGGTACAGCTTCCTCTTACAAATTTGCTAAGGCTTAAGCCCAATTTTGTAAAGAATGTTCCTTGCCCCTCATTTGGCGCATAAACATTGATGAAAGTGATTAAATGATTCCCAATCCTCCCTCTAATTGCTAAGCTTCTCCCATCCTCTCCTTTGTATATGTCTTCTTGTACAAATCTTAAGTGGTCATTAATATAAATCGCCAACCCTCCCGTCTTCCCCCCTTTGGGATTTGCCAACCTGGTACCCTGCCCCAGTGTCTTATAACTGATCAAATGTTCATCTCGTCTTTGGATATGGGTTTCCTGTAGCATTATCACATCCTACTTCAATCTTTTTTAATTCTTTGAGAACTATACTTCTTTTCCCGGGGTTATTCAAACCATTAACATTCCAAGACCCTACCTTTATCCCCCTCCCCCCCCCCCCCCCTGCTCCCCTCCCCCCCAGTGGGCTCCTGATTTTGGCCCTGGACACTTCTGGCCAGTGCTACCCTGGAGGTAGTGCGTCTGCGCCAGAGAGCCGCCCCTATAATTTTGCATCCGGTTTACCCTCCCCCTCTCCCCATTTACATCTCCATATACCCTCACCAGGCATCATTTGTCAGTTAACCAACCATATAACCCTTATATATTGTACTACCAAAGTTTCATTAAGCAGTCCTCAGGGTAACATTTCAGTCCTTTCCTCTCATTTCTGCGTCCTGACAGGCTGTTTTCGGGGACCTATTTTTCTTCTCTCCTCCGATTTTCCTCCAGCCTTGTTTTTCCGGGGTCTGCTGCCTTTGTTGTTGCTGTTGTACTCTGTCCTTATCCTGCGGAATGTCTGTGCAACCCATGTCTCTCAGGCTTTTCCAGGCTCCTTCCACCATCTGAATTCGCCTCGCCTTGGCTCCCACCGTTACCAGTATTCCTCTTGGATATAACCACCTGTACCACAAACCAGCTTTTTGTAAATAAGCTGTAATGTCTTTGAATTCTCTTCGTGTTTGCAAGGTTTTTTTTAGCCAAGTCCTGGAATATTTGTATTTTATTGTTTTCCCAGTTTATCTCTCCCATGACACGCGCTTTGCGCCAAATAGCTTCTTTAGTGTTATAATCATGGAAGCAGGCCACTATGTCACGAGGCCCCTCAGCTCTCTGGAGCCCTAGAGTCCGATGCGTTCTATCAATTCTATATTTGGCTGGATTTGGTGGTTCTTCGCTTTCGCTGTCCATGTCCAGGATGAAGGCACAAATTGCTTGTATTATTTTTGGCGCGTCTTTATGTGACTCATCCTCTGGTATGCCTTTGAAACGTAGATTGCATCGCCTTGACCTGTTTTCCAGGTCTTCTAGTTGTAATTCCAATGCTTCTCTGTTTTGATGTTCTTTTTGTAGAGCTTGCTGCAGCTCCCTCACCTCCTCCTCCATTCCGTCCACTCTCTCCTCAGTTTCTGCAACTTGTTTCCCCATGTCTCTCAATTCCTCTCGCAGCTCTCCTATTGCCGCTTGTATTCCTTTCCTGGTATTTACCATTTCTGCTTTGAGCTCTTGAAACCAGCGGAAAACATCTAGTTTACTCATCTCCGGATTTCCCTCCATCAATTCTTCGTGTTCTGGGTCTGATTCGGAAACTCCGTCCGCCATTTTGAAACTTCGCGACGCTACTCTCGTGCCTGCGCTTTTCCCCGTTCCGGGGTTCTCCGCTGAATATTTAAATTTGGCGAGTTTTTTCCGTGCTGCCATTACTTCTGGAGCTCAGTATTCTGCCTGGTGAGGTTTTTCGCCGCGTTTTCGGGGTGGTAAGAACTGCTTTTTACTCTGGCTGTATCAGAGCTCTTTCTTTAGGCAGCCATTCAGTAGCGCTGATGTCACTTCCTCCCGAGGTACAGCTTCCTCAACTCTTGTATGTGATGTTTCCAATATTCAGAAATGTTCCCAAAGTAAGCCCTATAGTAACATAGTAGATGACGGCAGAAAAAGACCTGCACGGTCCATCCAGTCTGCCCAACAAGACAACTCATATGTGCTACTTTTTGTGTATACCCTATTTTGATTTGTACCTGTGCTCTTCAGGGCACAGACCGTATAAGTCTGCCCAGCACTATCCCCGCCTCTCAACCACCAGCCCCGCCTCCCAACCACCAGCTCTGGCACAGACCGTATAAGTCTGCCCCGGCTCTGGCACAGACCGTATAAGTCTGCCCAGCACTATCCCTGCCTCCCAACCACCAGTCCCGCCTCCCACCACCGGCTCTGGCACAGACCGTATAAGTCTGCCCAGCACTATCCCCGCCTCCCAACCACCAGCCCCGCCTCCTGATCTTGACTAAGCACCTGAGGATCTATTCCTTCTGCATAGGATTCCTTTATGCTAAGCCCTAGGGCTAGAAAGAGCAGGAAGCATACCCTGTGTGATATTTCTGGAAAATACATCATAAAGGTGCTCAGATGTCCATAGCACCTTCCCCATGCATGCCAGACATGGGCTGAAAAACCTGTGCAGAAACATCCAACAGCCTTCATGCTCCAAGACACTATATACAGTGGTGGAAATAAGTATTTGATCCCTTGCTGATTTTGTAAGTTTGCCCACTGACAAAGACATGAGCAGCCCATAATTGAAGGGTAGGTTATTGGTAACAGTGAGAGATAGCACATCACAAATTAAATCCAGAAAATCACATTGTGGAAAGTATATGAATTTATTTGCATTCTGCAGAGGGAAATAAGTATTTAATCCCTCTGGCAAACAAGACCTAATACTTGGTGGCAAAACCCTTGTTGGCAAGCACAGCGGTCAGACGTCTTCTGTAGTTGATGATGAGGTTTGCACACATGTCAGGAGGAATTTTGGTCCACTCCTCTTTGCAGATCATCTCTAAATCATTAAGAGTTCTGGGCTGTCGCTTGGCAACTCGCAGCTTCAGCTCCCTCCATAAGTTTTCAATGGGATTAAGGTCTGGTGACTGGCTAGGCCACTCCATGACCCTAATGTGCTTCCTCCTGAGCCACTCCTTTGTTGCCTTGGCTGTATGTTTTGGGTCATTGTCGTGCTGGAAGACCCAGCCACGATCCATTTTTAAGGCCCTGGCGGAGGGAAGGAGGTTGTCACTCAGAATTGTACGGTACATGGCCCCATCCATTCTCCCATTGATGCGGTGAAGTAGTCCTGTGCCCTTAGCAGAGAAACACCCCCAAAACATAACATTTCCACCTCCATGCTTGACAGTGGGGACGGTGTTCTTTGGGTCATAGGCAGCATTTCTCTTCCTCCAAACACAGCGAGTTGAGTTCATGCCAAAGAGCTCAATTTTTGTCTCATCTGACCACAGCACCTTCTCCCAATCACTCTCGGCATCATCCAGGTGTTCACTGGCAAACTTCAGACGGGCCGTCACATGTGCCTTCCGGAGCAGGGGGACCTTGCGGGCACTGCAGGATTGCAATCCGTTATGTCGTAATGTGTTACCAATGGTTTTCGTGGTGACAGTGGTCCCAGCTGCCTTGAGATCATTGACAAGTTCCCCCCTTGTAGTTGTAGGCTGATTTCTAACCTTCCTCATGATCAAGGATACCCCACGAGGTGAGATTTTGCGTGGAGCCCCAGATCTTTATCGATTGACAGTCATTTTGTACTTCTTCCATTTTCTTACTATGGCACCAACAGTTGTCTTCTTCTCGCCCAGCGTCTTACTGATGGTTTTGTAGCCCATTCCAGCCTTGTGCAGGTGTATGATCTTGTCCCTGACATCCTTAGACAGCTCCTTGCTCTTGGCCATTTTGTAGAGGTTAGAGTCTGACTGATTCACTGAGTCTGTGGACAGGTGTCTTTCATACAGGTGACCATTGCCGACAGCTGTCTGTCATGCAGGTAACGAGTTGATTTGGAGCATCTACCTGGTCTGTAGGGGCCAGATCTCTTACTGGTTGGTGGGGGATCAAATACTTATTTCCCTCTGCAGAATGCAAATAAATTCATATACTTTCCACAATGTGATTTTCCGGATTTAATTTGTGATGTGCTATCTCTCACTGTTACCAATAACCTACCCTTCAATTATGGGCTGCTCATGTCTTTGTCAGTGGGCAAACTTACAAAATCAGCAAGGGATCAAATACTTATTTCCACCACTGTATACCACAACGGCAAACAGCAGGGGTGTTAAGCAAAAGGCAGTTAGAAATCAGTTTGAAGAAATAGATAAAGGAGAAGCACAGGCACATTCCCACAACATCGCAAAAGCACCATGGAAGCCCTACTTATGTATCAGAGCAGCTCGATCGCTGACCCTTTCCCCCTCCCCTTCCAGTGCTTCTACCAGTGCTGGTAAAGAGAGCTCTGATCACTCGACTCTTGTCTACCACCAGGTACTTCCACTGGTGTTGACACAAGCTATGCTGATGACCATGCAAAGAAGAAAAAAGCATCCACAGTTTAGGGGCACTTTCGTTTGCCATATCATCCCCTTACATTGAATGATGACAGTCTTTGAGCAGACAGTGAAAAACATGTCCATTACTGTCCCTGCTGAATCCACAAGCAGATCCTTCAGTTTGGCTTTTGGAATGCCCCTTACTGACAAATGCATATCCTGTAAAGGTAGAATTGTACCATAATTAAAAAAAAAAAAAAAAACAACAACAAATGAACAAATAAACAAACACCCCCCCCCCCCCCATATTAGACATTTATTGTGGGTCCTGGCTGAATATTGGCCAGAACCTGCATAAAAAAATTTCTGGTCGCTCCCGATTTCCCTCCCACCCACCTCATTAGAGATCACAGCATCAATTTTAATGAGCAGGCCGCACTGTGCAGAAGTGAGTGAGTGGGCATTGCTCTCGCCTATTTCTCATGGATCCACAAAAGTAGTTCTGGTGGGGGGGGGGGGGGGGCTACAAGGATGGGGGGAATGGGGTCTGGGTCCTGGTACCACCTTAGATTTTATTGAGGAAGGAGGTATCTCTAGTTCCAGGGGGTGGAAAGTGGTCTACCGGACCTTATTGGCTGCCACCCGGAGGTTAACTAGGCGTTTGCCGATATTCCAATTGGTGCCTGGTTAACCTCATCGCATAACGTTAGGACAGTAAAAAGGCTAGCTGGTTAGTGGACTAAGTATCTCCACTACCCGGCTAGGTTTCTGGTCCACCCAAATTTACATAATTGTCCACAATTGGAAGATCCAAGATAAGGAAAACAATCTTAAAGAAAATAAGAAAAACTCAAAATGGTTAATCTTACACTTCACATTTTCTGAGGGAGGAAGGTTAATCGGTTATTGCAGCTGGTACAGTGGTAACTGAAGGAAGTTGCTGCAGAGCATTCTTCATCTGTTTCCACAAACTCTTATAATTTCTTAGGTTCAAACAAATAAGTAATAAGGAAATAAAACACTTACAAGGGAATCGCGCTAGGAAGGTCCCACCTAGGGCAATGATTCCTGGCTTAAAAGCCAAGACTTCACACCTCCCAGTCTGTGATTCCCTTGATGTGTCAGGAAATATATGCATCTTTGAACCCAAAAAACTATCAACCATGTATCGGAAATACAATTTCAAAGCATTGTTCCTATCTAAATCAAAGACGAAAGTCACTAATAATATAACTCTATCTATAACTTTTGAATTTTCCAAAATGTCGGTTAAACTTACATTTCTTTTCTCTGATAAAGAAGATTTATAAAGGAAATATAATTTTAGTCACCAATAGGTGGCTATCAGAAGGTATTAGCAAAGTATCAGAGAAATATTTCTTCAAGAATTCAGTAGCTGATATATAGGATATTATAGGTAAATTTATCATTCTCAAGTTTTTTTTCCCTTAATTGGTTCTCCAGAAATTCCAATTTTTACAAGAGAGATCACTATTCTTCATTACCAAATTGTCTGATTTTCATAGAGAAGCCATTTCCATAATCAGTCTCTATTTTTATATCTTGGACTTCCACTTTGTTAGATAGGTATTAATATAAATTTTTTAACTCACATAGTGAAAACTTTTAAACATCTGAAGAAGAGAGTTATTCCCATTCTGCTGCAGTTCCTATAGTACGTCCATTATGACATTATTGGCTTCACCAAGTCCAATTTCTTCACAGAAACCGCTCCAGATACCTTCGGGGGGGGAAGAGCTCACTCTCCAATCCCCCAGATGGTTTATTATCCAAGTTATTATCCTCGGGCCACGTGAAAATCCTAACCCACTTCGGGTGTTTCCATTATTGACCTCCGGGTCTTGGAGGGGTCGTGCCAACAGGGGGACTGAAAGTCACTCCCTCTCCACTGAGATTCGGCAATAAAGCCTTGCTGTTCCCCGAAGCAGGAACCGATATCCCCAACGTTATGACCCCGAATCTCTCCAAAATAAACTGAGAAGTGGTGGGAACCCCAGCCATGTTCGAGGAGGACAACACCATGGCTTTGCCTTTTCTCTTCCCCATTCTCTGGGGAGCGCGCCTTCTTCTTCAGGCAATCTGGTGTAAAAAGGGAACTCAACTAGCATACGTCCTCCCTCAACGCCATCTTGGATCCTCCAGGTTGGGACACTCTTTGTGTGGTTTTTCCTCAGAGGCCTGTCTGATATGGGTAACCCTACAGCATAGCCCTCTGAGTCATTGAAACACGGAAGCCCCTCCACCACTTACAAGGTGGTGTCCCTTCGGAGGGGCATTCAAGTGATTTTAAACGGTCAGGAGCCTCTCCTCCTGGTTGTTTAGATTTCTTTGAATATCTACCCTATATCTCCGTCTTTTTGTATGACAAGCTGTAAGGGGAAGTATCTTATCTCTCTGCTCTATATAGGCTAGAGTGTCTAAATGTTTAGTGTGAATTTGCCTACATTCAATCCCATATTGAAAAACTTTATGCAACACAGTACCATTTTTCTCATTGATAAAGCAAGTGAAGATTAACATTTTTTGATTAAAAAAAATAAAATTTGAGAACTTTTAAACAGTTTGTAAAAAAAGAAAACATATAAAATAAATTCTGTTTTAGAATATTTTATATTTCCCTTGCATCATTTTAACAACAATGAAATATTTAGGTATTTCTTTTTGGTCAGCTGTGACGTTGTGCTCAGTGTGTCATATGCATGAACATCATCTGTCAGGTATGTCATAAGAGAAGAAAGATTGAGAACCACTGCTCTGTTAGAACTGCCTGAAAAAAAAACCAGATGTGCTTTGGTTAGTTCTAGATTTGGATATTGTGACCCTTAGATTGGAACTGCTGAAAGAATTTAATGGCAGTATTTATAATTTTAAATTTATATTACTTTAGTAAAAGTGTTAGGGTCAGGTTAGTAGTGCAGTGACTGAGAAATGTGGGTATGATTAGGTCTGATCCTTGCATTAGGTGGGGCATATGATACTGTTGATACAGTGTTCACAGCCCCTGAGGTGCAGTGAGACTTGGTCATTGCACAACAGTGGTACATGGTAGCTGGGTTCATAGAACATAATTGCAAGATTTTGGCAGAAGCGCTGGTGTATGGTGCCTCTGAGCACTGATGCTTCAATGAAGGGGCAAAAGTAGGTTGGAAGGTGATATAAAACAGTGGCAAAATTCACAGATAGCTTCAAACTGTTGGAATGTAATTGTATTTTACATGCATTGCCTGTCACCTATTATTTCTCTGTGATTACTCTGTGACCTCTGATGTGAATTACTTAGAGAGGTCACACAGCTATGCAACTTCCTGTGGGGGTTAGATGCAGCACATGCAGCACATGGAGCTCATGATCTCTCCTAACCTGAGAGGATCTATGGTGGTGTGAGCATCCATTACCATCTAAGCACATGGAAGGAGCTGATAATACAAATGTATAGTAATATGTATATATAAGCCTGTCTGATTATAATCTAACTACAAACTGTGAGTAAACAGATGTTTTGTTACTTCAACTTTAAAGTGACTCAGCAGTGAATTATTCAGGGGTGAATGAGAGAGAGATGAAGAAAGAAATTAACATTTCTAAAGCTGAAGCTGTGTGTACTAAAATCTGCTAATTATTTACTACAAATAATCCAACAAAAGGGTTATGGGCCCAGGGCCAGGAATTGAAAAAGAAGAGAAATATTACCAGGCAGAAAAAAAGGCCACATTTTTCTCTTAAGTTTTAAAGGAAAGATTCAGTCTGTCTCTCTCTCCCCCCACACAGCAGACAGAAGGCTAAGAAAATGGCTGAGGGAAGAAATTCACCATTTTTCTATTCTCTCAAGGTGCCTAGATTAACTGAGTTTAATTATCAGCAGTGGGAACTAAGATTCATATGTCTCCTTCGAGCAAAAAGATTAAATATATGCTTAGACCAAGACAGAACAGCTGAAAATATGGCTGAATGGGACAATGCAAACTATTATGTGAAGTGCATGCTTTTGGAAGCTCTCTCAGAGAAACAAGCCATATTAGTGGAGGGAAAAGATACACCAAAGGACATTTTATATAAACTGAGAACTATGTATGCAACTACATATGCAAAGCAGCAACCAATTTGGCTGGCAGAGTTGAATGAAACCAAATTAAGGGATAAAAGTAAATGTAATGATCACATTATGCATCTTATGTCTTCATTTCAAAAGTTAGAACTTTCTGGAATTCCCATGTGTGATGCATTGAAAAGAGCATTTCTTTTTACCTCACTATCAAAGAAGTTTGATGTTTTTAGGTCTGTAAATGAGGCCATTGAAGGGCAATCTTTGAACAGGCAACATCAAAACTAAGGCAGGAATGCATAGTAAATGATTCTGAGGAGATGTGTTCTCAAAGTCAGTCAGAGAGAAATGAAACAAATTTCTTGGCAAAGAACAGAGGAAGGCGGAGCTATGGGAAAACTCCACCCAAGGGCAAGCTGATTTGCTACTCATGTGGAAAGGAGGGACATGTATCTAAATGGTGTAAGGAAACACAAAACACTCCCTCTAGCTCACCTAAGCCAATGGAACTAAAGAATTTTCAAACCAGGAAATGTATGAAGGACAAAGATAAACACAAGGGCTTTCTAATGGCAGAAAAATCTTTGACTATGGTAAATAATAATTCAAATGAAAGTACTTGGATTTTGGATTCGGGGAGCACATGCCATTTAACCAATTGTAAGGATTTCTTTCAGGAAATGTGTCCAGAGGAAGGTATTCTTAAAACTGCAAACGCAGGGACTGCTAAGATCCAAGCAAAAGGTATTGGATTCTTAAAATGCAAAGTGTCTAATGAAGTTAAAGAAATTCCTGTAAGTGATGTCTTGTATATTCCCCAAGCAGTTTGCAATATGCTTAGTGTATCTACATTAGATAAGAAGGGATTTGCGATTCATTTTGAAAACAGTAAGTGCACAATCTCTAAAAATGATGAAGTGTATGCTGAAGCTTTTATGCATAATGATGTTTATAAACTGAGCATTTCAGGTGAAGCCTCACATATGGCGCAAGTAAGGAAGAATGATGGTAAATGTAGTCTGGAAATCTGGCACCGCCGCCTGGGACATCGTGATTTTAAGGTGATCCAGGATCTTTACAGTAAGCAACTAGCCACTGGCATTCAGATAAGTGCAGATGCTGGTAAAATGGAGAAATGCATAGACTGTGTTACTCAAAAAGGTGTGAGACCCTCATTTCCTGCATACACAGGAAATAGGAGTAATAAAGTACTGGACTTAATACACAGTGACTTATGTGGACCGTTTAATATCCCATCATTGGGAAATAACAGATTTGTGCTAATATTCTTGGATGATTTCTCTAGATATTGTGTGGCCTATTTGCTGAAAGAAAAAAGTCAAGTCACAGACATGCTGAAGAAATACGTAGCCATGGTGAGCAATAAATTTGAAAGAAAACCAAAGGTTCTTCAGACCGACAATGGTGGTGAGTTCACTTCACACAGCATGCGCACATTTATAGAACAAGAAGGCATTCAACATATCACAACAGTAGCTTATACACCAGAACAAAATTCTGTTGCAGAGAAAAAATTTAGGTCACTTGTGGAAATGACCAGATGTATGCTGTCAGATAGCAATCTCCCTAAAAGACTATGGGGGGAAGCCATTCTCACAGCAGTGTACCTACAAAACAGAATGCCAACTAAAGGCGCTGAGCGCACACCACATGAGACATGGCATGGTAGGAAGCCAAACCTGTCACACATAAGAACATTTGGAAGTACAGCATATGCTCATGTACCAAAGCAAAGAAGGCATAAGCTGGATTCCACAACAGAAAGGGGCATTTTAGTTGGCTATGCTCCAGGACACAAAGGATATAGAATTTTGAATCTGAAAACTGGCATTGTTGGCATAAGACATGTTACATATTTGATGAAAACAAAAGGGTTGATAAAGGCTGGATTATCCCAGATGAGCCTTATCATCCAGAATATGAAACTAGAACCATAATAGACATGCCAGTGTATATAAATGCCATACCAAGGCAGATGTCTGAAAGCAACTCACCTGTATCTAACGAGGAACAGGCAGAGGAAGCAGACACAGAAAGGATCATTGAAGAAGACAGTACAGTTGGAGAAGGGGAATCAATTGGAGAAGGACTCTCAGATTTAGAGGATGCGGAAAGGTCAGACCAACCTGTAGTCAGACGCTCATCCAGGGAAAACAAAGGTGTTCCACCCCCAAGACTGTCTTACCTAACAAAGTCAGCAGAAGCTCAAGAGCCCTTAACATGGGATGAGATTGAGAAAATGCCAGCAGAAGAAGCTGCTGAATGGCATAAAGCTGCACAAGAAGAAATTGATGCATTGGATAAAAATAATACTTGGATTCTTACAAAATTACCTCCTGGCAAGAAAGCTATAGGATGCAAATGGGTATTCAAGTTAAAAAGGAATGCACAAGGAAAAGTGGAAAGGTATTTAAAGGGTACCATTGATTGTAAATTAAAGGTTTCAGCCAATAGTAATCCAAAACTAATATGTTACTGTGATTCAGATTGGGCAGGGGATCATTCTGATTATAAATCCACAAGTGGATATGTGTTTATGTATGGAAATGTACACATTTCATGGGCCAGTCATAAACAAAGTATTGTGAGTTTGTCTTCTACAGAAGCTGAATATGTGGCCGTATCGGAAGCGTGCAGAGAACTGATGTGGATTGAAAAACTTTTGCTGGATTTTGGAATAGCTGAAAAGAGACCAATCCAGATAATGGAAGATAATCAGAGCTGCATCCGACTGTCACAAAATGACAAGGTTCAGTCACGCACCAAGCACATCGCAACGAAATACCACAACGTGCGAGAGTTGGCGAAAGAAGGGGTCATCAGTCTACACTATTGTCACACCAGTGAGATGACAGCTGACATCATGACCAAACCGTTACCCAGAGAACATTTTGTGAATCTGCGTATAAAGCTTGGACTTTGTATGAATAAATAATTGCATGACAGTTATGCATGAGAAGGGGTTTGTTGGAATGTAATTGTATTTTACATGCATTGCCTGTCACCTATTATTTCTCTGTGATTACTCTGTGACCTCTGATGTGAATTACTTAGAGAGGTCACACAGCTATGCAACTTCCTGTGGGGGTTAGATGCAGCACATGGAGCACATGGAGCTCATGATCTCTCCTAACCTGAGAGGATCTATGGTGGTGTGAGCATCCATTACCATCTAAGCACATGGAAGGAGCTGATAATACAAATGTATAGTAATATGTATATATAAGCCTGTCTGATTATAATCTAACTACAAACTGTGAGTAAACAGATGTTTTGTTACTTCAACTTTAAAGTGACTCAGCAGTGAATTATTCAGGGGTGAATGAGAGAGAGATGAAGAAAGAAATTAACATTTCTAAAGCTGAAGCTGTGTGTACTAAAATCTGCTAATTATTTACTACAAATAATCCAACACAAACAAAGGCTGATATATTGCCCAGCAACATCTGGTTGTAATTGAGCTAGTAGTCCAAAAGAATTAGATGAAAACTGTCAGACCAAAAAAAAGTCTTGAAGCTAAGAATCTGTTCAAGGAGAAAAAAAATGATACATCTTCAGAGTTCATTTCAACCCTGCTTCTTGCTCCTATAAATTATTTATTTATTTTATTGCATTTGTATCCCACGTTTTCCCACCTCTTTGCAGGCTCAATGTGGCTTACAATATATCATGGATACTGGAAATATAATGCATAAGTGTGCAGGGGAATTTGTCAAGCCTACCAAAGCTTTAGAAAATGTGTTAAATTTGCCCCAGATTTGGTCTTTACCAGGTCTAGGGGATCAGTCATTTTTGTGATCCATTCAAATCCAGATTCCAGGTGTTTGTTTCAAGAGTAAGTTCACTGATAAAAATGGAAAATAAATCTATTTCATATCAGAAGAAAGACTTAGAATGTTATAGGAAAGCACTGCAACACATTCACTGTCAATGGTCTTCAGGAATTATCCACATCCAACCTAGGGAAATGCCTAAAATCCAATGACAAATCACTATTCATAAAAGAAATGGGCTTCCTTCTGTTCCCATTGGAAGTACAATAAGTCCTCTTCTCCCCTATTCAGTAGCTTGTTAGTGCAAATGCAACAAGGACACTGCTCTTACTCCCATGTCCTTGGAATAGTTACCCTCTGAGGCATTGCTCTAGAGCAGTGGTTCTCAACCAGGTGTTGGGACACACTTTTGTGTGTCACCGAGAGCTGAGAGGTGTGTCACCAAAAATGGGGTAGACAGTAAGCTCTTACTGCCCTTAACTATTTGTGTCTGCAGGCTGGGAAGTGCAGATCATGGAATCGGGTATTCGAAATACACATAACTGGTCCTTTCTGTTTCACCATTACCCACAATGCTCACTGCTGCCACCGGCCCCAACTGGAAATGTTGCAAGCGTGCTCTTCCCCACCCACTAGTCACCACCTTTCATTCTATCATTTTCAGCAATAATGGCGGAACAAAAAAAATCCCTTTTATATCATTCATGAACTGCAGTGTGTCAAGGATGTGAACATCATCTTTCAAGTGTGTCACAATGGAAGAAAGATTGAGAACCACTGCTCTACAGAAACTTCCCTTGATTCACTAGACAGCTGGAGAAACACCCTGTCTCCAAGTGGAAAAGAACTTCATTTCTTCCTTGGAGCTTGAGGGATCATAGCCCTCTCGGCTTCCTACAATTTGCTGCTCCTCTCAGTGACCTCTCCAGGAACTCACTGAGTTGTTTTTATACCAGGCATCTTCCTTCCTTACATCATTTGAGATGATTATTTAATTTTCTAAATTTTGGTATGGTGTTAACTGCTGACAATCTTTTGAAGAGCAAAATAGAAAGTACTGAAAAATAAACATAAACATTTTCACTAAGTATATGTTAACTTTTTCTCTTCAGCGTTGGCTGACGGAGCAGAGAGCTCAGTGTCCCCATTGTAGGTAAGATTGCTTTCTATACTATTGTAGTCAGTTGATATTCACAATTTAGATGATTACAGAACATCATATCTAATATAATAAAACGCACCGTGAACGTTCTGAAGACAACGTTCTGAAGTCACTCAAACACTCCCTGGCTGTAGGGTTCGTGGATTCATGGTGTGAAGCCAGCCAGCCGTCTCTGCCCCGCCCTCGCGTCAAACGTCATGACGTCGAGGGCGGAAAAAAAACCAAACAAACGGATCGCACCCATGCACGGTGCGTTTTATTATATTAGATTTACCTCCGTGGTGGCGGTTCCGGCAGCGTCAGGGAAGGAGGCGGCGCTCCCGACGTCTCTAGCCTTCCCTTCGCTGTGTTCCGCCTTCTTCTGACGTCAAGGATGACGTCAAAAGAAGGCGGAACACAGCGAAGGGAAGGCTAGACATCGGGAGTGCCGCCTCCTTCCCTGACGCTGCGCTGCCGGAACCGCCACGGAGGTAAATTTAAAAAGAAAAAAAAAAGGGATGTTGGTGGGAGAGAAGAGGGTGGGCAGTAAAGTTGAACAATGGGAGCGGAAGGGCAGGGGAGAAACGACAGCATGGATGCGAAGGGGGGGGCATGGATGCGAAGGGGGGGGGAGAAGAGGGCGTGCCAGGCTGGGACATGGGAGAGAGAGGAGCATGGATGCGAGGGGGGGTCATGGAAGGGAGAGAGGGGAATTGCTGGAAAAGGATGAATGGAGGGGGCAGGTGACAGAGGAGCATGGATGGGCATGGATTGGGAGGGCAGGGCTCAGGGAGAAAGGGGAATTGCTGGAAAAGGATGAATGGAGGGGGCAGGGGACAGATGGGCATGGATTGGGAGGGCAGGGCTCACACTCTCTCTCTCATACACAATGTCTTTCTGACTCACACTCTCACACACTCTGTCTCACACTGTATCACATTCACTCTCTATGTGCCACACTCGCTTGGTCTCATACACTCACTCTCACAGAGAATCTGTGTCTCACACACACTCTCTCTCTTGCACACACACACACACACACTCTCTCTCACACTGTGTCTCACAAACACACTTGCACACACACTCATTCTCACACACACACTCTCTAACAAACACACTCACACCCAGACTCACTCTCTCTCTCACACACACTCACACTTTCACTCTGTCTCTCACACAGTCACTCTCACATACACTCTCCCAAACATACACACTCCGAGGAAAACCTTGCTAGCGCCCATTTCATTTGTGTCAGAAATGGGCCTTCCTCCAGACCGGTCAAGACGCATGGGTTATGTCCTCCTACCAGCAGAGGGAGACTGAGAAAAACTGAACTTTTGAATACTGTATATATAACCTGTGCAGTACATTCACTAGCCAGTATTTTCTCAGTCTCAGCAGAGGTAGATGGACAGCCTGTGCAGTCTTTAATAGTCTGGTGAGGTAGTTTGATTCTATAGTTAAGGGGGTTTCTCCTCTTATTTCCTTGTTTATTGGTTTGGCATATGCCCTGTACGTGGTAAAAAAAAAAAAAAAAAAAGTGCTTCGGGGCCCTGGGTCCGGTGGGGCCCAGTTTTTCCCCCTGGGGTGTCACACCTGTTTTCAGGTCCCTCCCCCTGTGCTGCTCTCTTTGGAGACGCTGGCAGCTTGTGCCTCGGCTGCTTTCTCTGATTGTAGCCTTGAGAGCCCCCACTTCACAGCTGCCAAAAGAAATTAGTAATATTTCTTTAAGAGCCGTCTGCAGTTTTATGGGTGATATCCCTTTAAAAGTCGTCTGCAGTTTTCTTTACATAGGAACGGTCGGCAGGCCGTTCCTATTGCTGGCGAAGCAGAGAGAGAGCAGAGAGGTTAATTGTTGTGTGGGAAAGCGGTGAAAAAGAGTGTTTGCGCCGGTCGGGGCTTTGAAGTTATGGCGGGCAAACTTCTTCGCTGTCGCGCGTGCTCGCGTCGGGGCATAGAGACGCCGGGAGGTCAGTGCCGGCTGTGCGGCGATCCAAAGCAGGTCGCGCCGGTGGCGGCACCCCCGGTGTTAATAGCGGAGGCCCCAGCTAGTTCGGGGGTGTCAGGAGTGGCAGCAACGTCGGCAGGGCCGTTTTCTACGAATTTAGTTTTGGCGGGAACGGCCGCCATTTTGGATTCCGCGCGTCCCGCGGAATCAGCTGTTTTTGGCCCGGCTGCTCCCGGATCGGCCCCGAAGTTGGCACCGGAGGGTCCAGGAGGCGTTGGTTTTCCTCCGGATTTTGTATGGACCCTGTTTCAAGCCTGGAAGGCGGGACCCCCACCTTTGGGGGAGGGGGCTAGTGCGGCCCCGGTTAAGAGGCCTCGTTTTGAGTGGGACGACGAGGAGGGATTCTCCCCTGTAGGATCTGAAGGGGCCTTGAGTGATAGCGCGGATCCTGAGGGGTTTGAGGGTCCTCAAGAGCCGGAATTGGTGGTCCCTGGGGAGGATCCTTCGGTAGTGAGAATTTTTCACAGGGAAGAGCTTGCAGATCTCATTGAGCAGGTTTCTTCCACCCTCAAGTTCGAACAGCCAGAGGCGGTTTTGGGGGAGGCTAGGCAGGTGGATCCCTTGGTCAAGGGGATCCAGCGGCAGGCTCGGTCTTTTCCCATGAATAAGGATATCCGGGATATGGTAGTTCAAGAGTGGCTTTCGCCGGATTCTCCCTGTAAAGTGTCTAAAGCGATGTCTAGGCTGTACCCGCTCCCACAGGAAGATAGAGATTCCTTTAAGGCTCCCACAGTGGATGCGGTGGTGACAGCAGTCACCAAAGCCACGGCTATACCGGTGGACGGGGGGACTGCTCTCCGGGATCCCCAGGATAGGAGACTTGAGGCCTTCCTCAAGCGGAGTTTTGATTTGTCGGCCCTGGCCCTGCAGGCCTCGATTTGTGGGGGGCTGGTTGCGAGGGCGTGTTTCCGTTGGGCCGAGAAACTCCTGGATGACTCCGTGGAGGTTGGGACCTCCGGGGTACAGGAATTAGCCAAATTGGAAATGGGATCCTCCTTTTTGTCTGATGCGCTTTATGATTTGCTCCGAGCTTCGGCCAAGAATATGGCTATGCTGGTGGGGGCACGTAGGGCGCTGTGGTTGCGAGGTTGGGTCGCAGACGCGGCCTCCAAAGCTAAGCTTTGTTCTCTTCCATTTAAGGGGGCCATGCTCTTTGGTGAGGATTTGGATAAGTTGGTGAAAGGTCTCAGCGATGCCAAGGCCCCTCGCCTTCCGGATTTTCGTCCTAAGGCGGCGTTCAGGGGTACTTCCTCCCGAGGTCGGTTTAAGGAGGCTCGCCGGTATAGGCCCGGGAGGCCTAGTGGGGCCTTTAGAGGTCGGTTTTTCCAGCGAACACAGTCCTTTCGGGGGAATCGGCGCGGAGGCCGTGATTTCTCCGCGGGAGGACAGGGAGGACAGGTTTCAGGGCGTAATCCACAATGAAGGTGTGCGGGTCCAGGCCCTGGTTCGGGTAGGGGCTCGGCTGAGTCAGTTTTACCAGGACTGGGCCCAAATCACATCGGATCAGTGGGTTCTCGAAGTGGTGCGAGACGGGTACGCTCTGGAGTTCGACGGCCCGCCTCCCGAAAGGTTCCTGGAGTCCCCTTGTCTTTCCAGACTCAAACGGGCGGCGGTGCGAGACACGTTGGCGCGGCTGATCAGTCTGGGGGCGGTGGTACCTGTTCCCGCCACTCAGCGCCGCTTGGGCTGCTATTCAATCTACTTTGTGGTCCCAAAGAAGGAGGATGCCTTTCGTCCTATCCTAGATCTGAAGGCAGTCAATGCAGCCCTCAGAGTTCCCACTTTCCGCATGGAGACATTGAGGTCGGTCATTGTCGCGGTGCGGGAAGGGGAGTTTCTCACGTCTTTGGATCAGACGGAGGCTTATCTGCACATCCCCATTCGGGCCGCTCATCAGCGCTTTCTGCGTTTTGCGGTTTTGGGGAAGCATTTTCAGTTTTGTGCTCTGCCTTTCGGATTAGCAACGGCTCCGCGTACGTTTTCCAAGATCATGGTGGTAGTGGCGGCGGCCTTGCGGAAGCAGGGGGTTCTGGTGCACCCGTATCTGGACGACTGGTTGATTCGGGCGAAGTCCCAGTCGGAGAGCGAGGAGTCGACTGCTCGAGTGGTGCATTTTCTTCAGTCTCTGGGCTGGGTAGTGAATTTTGGCAAGAGTCACCTGGTGCCGTCGCAGTCGCTGGAGTACCTGGGGGTTCTATTCGATACCAGGAACGGTCGGGTCTTTCTGCCAGGCCCCCGGATTCGCAAGTTGCAGAGTCAGATTCGGCTATTTCTGTCGGAGGCGGCTCCGACGGCCCGGGAGTACCTGCAAGTCCTGGGGTTAATGGCGGCCACCATAGAGGTAGTTCCGTGGGCCCGGGCGCATATGCGGCAGTTGCAGTCAGCTCTTCTCAGGCGGTGGGCGCCTCTGTCGCAAGAGTTGGATGTTCGCCTTCAGCTACCGGTTTCCCCACGCCGCAGTCTCCAGTGGTGGTTAGACCCAGGCAATCTACAGAAGGGAATGCCATTGGAGGCTCCGCAGTGGGTGGTTCTCGTCACAGACGCCAGTCTTCAGGGCTGGGGAGCTCATTGTCTCGGTCAGGTAGCTCAAGGACGCTGGTCTCAAGTAGAAGCTCAGTGGTCCATCAATCGGTTGGAAACCCGGGCCATTCGACTAGCGCTTCTGGCGTTTCGGAGGGTGCTGGGGCAGAAAGCTGTCCGGGTGTTTTCCGACAACGCCACCGCCGTGGCTTATGTCAACCGTCAGGGGGGCACAAAAAGTCAGGCGGTCGCGGAGGAGGCGGCGCTGTTGTGTCAATGGGCGGAGCTTCATCTTCTGGCGCTCTCCGCGGCACATGTGGCTGGAGTAGACAACGTGGAGGCAGATTACCTGAGCAGACATGCGCTAGACCCAGGAGAGTGGTCGCTTCATCGGTCAGTGTTCAATCGCATTGTGTCGGTCTGGGGACTTCCCGTGATGGATCTCATGGCAACGGCTCGCAATACTCAGGTTCAGAGGTTTTTCAGTCGCCGGAGAGATCCTCGAGCGGAAGGCATAGATGCGCTTCTAATGCCGTGGCCGCGGGAGTTGCTGTATGTGTTTCCCCCATGGCCGTTGGTCGGTCGGGTGATTCAGCGCATTGCTCGACACCCCGGACAAGTGATTCTGTTAGCCCCGAATTGGCCGCGTCGGCCGTGGTACGGAGATCTGGTGCGGTTGGCGATAGCGGATCCTCTGCCGTTGTCAGATTCAGGGGTGTTGTGTCAGGGACCGATAGTTATGCCAGATCCGGATCGGTTCTCGCTTACGGCCTGGCTCTTGAGAGGCACAGGTTAAGGAAGAAAGGTTTTTCGGCCAGAGTTATCGATACGATGTTGAGTTCGCGTAAGCGGTCCACATCGTTGGCGTATGTCCGGGTCTGGCGAGTTTTTGAGCATTGGTGTGCAGGTAGGCAGGTTCTGCCCTTTCGGGCGTCGGTGACAGATGTCTTGGAGTTTTTACAGGATGGTATGGACAGGGGTTTGGCCTTGTCTTCCTTGAAGGTACAGGTAGCGGCTTTGTCGTGTTTCCGTGGGAAGATCCAGGGAAAGTCGTTAGCTTCTAGTCCTGATGTGGTTCGATTTTTGAAGGGTGTTAAGTTACTGCGCCCGCCGCGGCGGCGGATGGTGCCTTCGTGGGATTTGAATCTCGTTTTGGATGCTTTGGTGAGGCCGCCGTTTGAGCCTTTGGTTTCTGTTTCAGATAAGGATCTGTCCCTAAAGACGGTGTTCCTGGTGGCTATTACTTCAGCTCGGCGGGTGTCAGAACTTCAGGCTTTGTCTTGTAGAGAGCCCTTTTTGTCCTTTTCCAAGGAGAAGGTTTCGTTGCGCCCGGTGCCGTCCTTTGTGCCCAAGGTGGTCTCAGAGTTTCATGTGAATCAAGTGATTTCCCTGCCAGTTTTGGGTGACTTGGCCGGGAATGCAGAGCAGCGTCGACTGGCTAAGTTAGATGTGCGCAGAGTCTTGCGCTGTTACATTTCCAGAACTCGTCACTATAGGCTTTCTGATCGTTTGTTCATTCTCCATGGTGGTGCAAGGAAGGGCGCGGCAGCTTCCAAAGCTACGATAGCTAGATGGTTGAAGGAATCAATTGCGTCGGCGTATTTGCTGAAGGGCCGCGTGGTCCCTAAGGAATTTTCGGCTCATTCTACCAGGAGTATGGCGGCCTCCTGGGCGGAGAGTAGTTTGATTCCTCCATTAGATATTTGTCGAGCGGCGGTTTGGTCGTCATTGCATTCCTTTGTTAAACATTACAGGATTGATGTGCATGCCAAGGAAGAGGCAGGGTTTGGGGCTGCGGTGTTGACCTCGGGCCTACGGGGTTCCCGCCCTTAAGATATTACTGCTTGGGTACGTCCCATGCGTCTTGACCGGTCTGGAGGGTCGTGGAGGAAGGTGAAATTAGATCTTACCTGCTAATTTTCTTTCCTCTAGACCCTCCAGACCGGTCAAGGCCCGCCCTGTCTGTACTGTAGGCCAAGAGGTCTGTAGTCTGTTGTTCTATCTTGGCAGCTGTTGAGTGTGAATTCTATGGTTTCAGACTTGGTTTGGATAAGTCTGGTCAGGTGTGACCGTGTTTGTTAGTCCACCTGTGGAAGCACACACTATCTGAAGGACACAATGAAGGATATGAGGAAAGTGTCCAATTGACAATTACCACGTACGGGGTTATTAGTTCCAGTTGGTGTTTTGTTTTCTCTGCTTTGTCAGGGTTATACTGGCTAGTGAATGTACTGCACAGGTTATATATACAGTATTCAAAAGTTCAGTTTTTCTCAGTCTCCCTCTGCTGGTAGGAGGACATAACCCATGCGTCTTGACCGGTCTGGAGGGTCTAGAGGAAAGAAAATTAGCAGGTAAGATCTAATTTCACCTTTTTTACTAGTTGTTTTATATTATATTAATCCTACTGTTGTGTTGCCTTGTAGAAGGGTGTTCCTTGTTTGTATGATAGTCCCCAATCAAGAATTTAGAAGTGCTACATTAGTGTTGATTGATTAACTGCTGATAACTCAATTTTTAAAGCCAGTGCAACTGAAATCTCTTTGCCAATAAGATTGATTTGATTTGACATACCGCTTAACGTAAATTTGTCCTAAAGCGGTTTACAATATTAATTGCAATAATATGATGGCTATGAACAGTGGTAGCTGGGTACAAGCTGGCTGATAGGTTTTCAGTCATTGCATGTATGCACTGAAGGAATGTAATGTTTCTTAAGTGTTTATATTTCCAACTCAGAATGAACACTTGCTGTTTACAGAGCTCCACTCCAGCTGCGAGAACTGGTAAACTGTCGCTGGGCTGAGGAGGTCACACAGCAGCTAGACACACTTCAGCTTTGCAGCCTCACCAAGCACGAAGAAAATGAAAAAGACAAGTATGTGGAAGAGAACAGAGTCTTAGCATGGATTTCTGCATAGTGGGTTTGAATGTTGCTGTACTCAGGCTGGGTAGCAAATTGTATTGTTCTCTCACTGAAAAGTGAGGCCATACATCTGTTTAAAGAAAGTCTGCATCTTTGCACAGTTATGTTGGCTGTGGATAAACCTTTCTTGAAATCAGATTAAAATATTGCAGAGAGGATTAATATGTAGAAATTTGATAAAGTTCAAAATCTGGGCTGGGTGCATTTGTGATTGATAAAATAAATGTATTTTCACCAGCAAAGAAGGCCACGCCTATCTGTGTTTAAAGTAATGTGTGTGCTAATTAATTTACACTTATTAATCACAACTATGTATCATTGCAAAATTATTTATTCAATATTGTCAGATGTGATTTTATATGTGGGAAATATTGAATAAATTTGCAGTGATACATAGTTGTGATTAATAAGTGTACTGTAGTATATTTTGCAGCTAGATTGGAATAGTTTTCACTTTTGAACGTATAGAGTGTACTGCTAATTATGCCATTTAAAGCTCATTAAAGTGTTGCTAAACCATTCCATGCACTTTTGTACTCCTGGGGTAATACTGCATACATTTCAAAATTAAGTGCAAAAGGTTTGAATATTTTACACATTTTATTTGTGATTTTTGTTTTGTACAGAATTCCCCCATCATAAGGGCTGACATCTCTATATCAACTCTGTTTCGATGAAGCTGGTTTCCTTTCCCCATCCCTCAGCCTTCTCACTCAGTTCTTTCTCTAATTCCCAGCAAGTACCCTAATCCTGTGTATCCCCAAGGTTCCCCCTCCACCCATGACATACCCACACCTGTCTCCTCAACCACCAGGCATATACCCCGTCCCCAACTCTCCATCTTAGACCTCTCTACACCACATATCTAGCTTGCTTCAGAGATCCCCATCCCCTTAGCACACCATCTTCCAGCTAGCTCCAGTGACCCCCATCCCAGTTTGCCCAAGTGACCCCTTAACCCCAGTGGTACCTGAACCTGGTCCTGGAGGTCCCATAGCCAGTCAGGTTTTCAACGTATCCACAATTAATATTCATGAGAGATTTGCATGCAGTGAAGGCAGTGTATGCAGATCTCTCATTAATATTCATTGTGGATATCCTGAAAATCTAACTGGCCGGGGGGGGGGGGGGGGGGGGGGGGGGGGGGGTTCCAGGACCAAATTTGGGGACCACTGTCCTATCCCCATGCACAGTCATATGAGCTTGCTCAAGACCCTCCCCACACTCTCACAGCAACCCCAGTCCTCAGTACATGCTTGCTTCAGTAACCAACCTTTTCCCCCTGCCCCTTGCTCTAGCAACCTCTACTGGAATACATCTGCCCCTGCTTTCTTCCAGCTGCCCCAACCCCTTGCATTCTGAAACTCTCTTCACAGACCCTACCCTCGAGCACAGGTATTCACTACTTGCTTCAGGTTTCCCACTACCTACCTAAATCTGTTGCTTTCTTTCCTGCCCTAATTGCAGTGGCAAGATGAGGTGAATAGCTGTGCATTGGACAACACTCTTCTTCTCTGGTGTCCTTTCATTTGAAAGCCCACAAGTTCAAATGAATGGTTGGGCTTAGGGCGACAGAGCAGAGGACATGACTTGATGCAAAGCCGTTATCTTGCTGCTGCAGTTTCTGCGGGGGAAAAGATGAGGAAAGGCACCAATGAGTCAGCAACTAAAAAGGCTGCAGCTAGATAGTGTACCTCAAGCAAATTAGCATCCATCAAAAATGCAATGTTTGAAGAGGAGTTTGTTTCATATGGACCTGTGCAAGATAAGATAATCCAGCCCCCACCTAAACTCAAGAACACATTTTGAATTTAATCTTCTGCTAGACAGGCAATCAGTATGATGACTTAAGAATAGGAGTAATATACAACTATAGGCCTCAGCCAGAAGTCAAACATGCTGCTTGCCTTCTGAGCCACTTGGAGGACATGAGTATAGCCAGCTAGGAAGCCAACAAAAGTGGCATCGCAGGAATCAATGTTGCCTAACACCATGGGCTAGATCACAGTTCTAAAATCTCTTAACCAACCATAATTTATAAAAGAAGCTAAAATCTGCGGTAGGGTAGATACCCCTAACGGTGTGGATAACATGAAGGACTTAGTGAAGGTAGAGAAATGGTCTGGAATTTGACAGCTAAGATTTAATGCTAGAAAATGCAGGGTCATGCGTTTGGGCTGCAAAAACCGAAGGGAATGGTACAGTTTAAGGGATAAAGAACTTTTGTGCATGGAAGAGGAGCAGGACTTGGGTGTGATCATATGTGATGATCTTAAGGTGGCCAGATAGGCAGAAAAGGCGACGGTGAAAGCTAGAAAGATACTTAGGTGCATAGGGAGAGGAATGACCTGTAGGAAAAAGGAGGAGATAATGCCCCTGTATAAGACTCTGAGACCTCATTTAGAATATTGTGTACAATTCTGCAGATTGTACCTTTAAAAAGATATAAACAGGATGGAGTCGGCCCAGTGGGCGGCTACTAAAATAGTCAGTGGTCTTTGTCATAAAGCGTATGAGGACAGACTTAAAGCTCTCAATATATATACTTTGGAAGAAAGACAGGAGAGGGGAGATATGATAGAGACATTTAAATACCTATGCTGCATAAATGCACAGGAGGCAAGTTTCAGTTGAAAGGAAGCTCTGAAATGAAGGGGACATAGCATGAAGGTAAAAGGGGATAGACTCAGAAGCAACCTAAGGAAATACTACTTAATGGAAAGGATGGTGAATTCATGGAACAGCCTCCTGGTGGAAGTGGTGGAGATGAAAACAGTACTGAATTCAAGAGAACTTGGGACAAGTGTATAGGATCTGTAAGGGAGTGATATGGATAGTAGATGGCATGCATGGGCAGACTGGATAGGCCATATGGTCTGTATCTGCCTACAGTTTTCTCTGTTCCTATGTTTCTAAAACATGTTTAATATGGCCTTTCATAGAAAGACTCATGAGAGAAGGAAGTGATGTCATGAAGAGTGACAAATGCTTAAGTAGAGAGCTCCATCTTGGGTGCACTAAAACAATGGTATTTTATATATCCAATATTCCTACCTTTCATAGACTGACCACTCAGAGGGAGAGAGCAAATGTCTTTCAGGAAGAATTTGGAGGTTTACAAGTTCGCCATGAATGGCAAGAGCTGAGGCAGCAGGAAAGAAACATGGAGTGAGAGAGGTTAAAAAGATGGTTGTGATGAACAGTGAGATGGAAGGAGAAGTGACCGTTAATGATGTGAATGATGTGAAGGTTCAAAATGAGGTACTGACTAGTGGAGATCAAAAGTGAAATTGGAACTGTAAAAATTGAAATAAAAGAAGCTATGGCAGCATAAGGAGCAAGGAGAAACGCAAAAGTGGAACAGAGTGGCCTAAGCCTAATGGAGGGTGGAGAACTAAGACTATATCGAATATTCATTTTGGATTTGATTTGGCACCGAATACATTATAAATTCGAATTCATTTAATCCAGGGCTCTACTGTGCTAAATCCTACTGAAATAAACACATGATCTCAATTTCATGTTGCTTCTTTTATTTATGTTAAAGCTCAATACCCATTATTTGTATTTGATATTCATGTTTGGCCAAATAATATTTTTCATTATTTATATTTGGCCGAAAAATAAAATATGATGCTCAGTACAGCTATAGTGGAGACTGCAGAGGTTCTTCATGAGTCCTTTGAAGAAAGCAGAGGAACATAAGAGTAGTGAAGAATGAGTGGAGGGTTCATGAGGAAGAAAATGAGAAAGTGATGTGGACTTGAAAAGACTAATGAAGATAGAAGAGACTTTTAAGTGATGGATTCTAAACATACATAAGTAATGCCATACTGGGAAAAGACCAAGGGTCCATCGAGCCCAGCATCTTGTCCACAACAGCGGCCAATCCAGGCCAAGGGCACCTGGCAAGCTTCCCAAACGTACAAACATTCTATACATGTTATTCCTGGAATTTTGGATTTTTCCAAGTCCGTTTAGTAGCGGTTTATGGACTTGTCCTTTAGGAAACCGTCCAACCCCTTTTTAAACTCTGCTAAGCCAACCGCCTTCACCACATTTTCCGGCAATGAATTCCAGAGTTTAATTACACGTTGGGTGAAGAAAATTTTTTTCTCATTTGTTTTGTTTTAAATTTACTACACTGTAGTTTAATCGCATGCCCCTAGTCCTAGTATTTTTGGAAAGCGTGAAAAGACGCTTCACATCCACCTGTTCCACTCCACTCATTATTTTATATACCTCTATCATGTCTCCCCTCAGCCGTCTCTTCTCCAAGCTGAATAGCCCTAGCCTCCTTAGTCTTTCTTCATAGGGAAGTCGTCCCATCCCCGCTTTCATTTTAGTCGCCCTTCGCTGCACCTTTTCCAATTCTACTATATCTTTCTTGAGATGCGGCGACCAGAATTGAACACAATACTCAAGGTGCGGTCGCACCATGGAGCGATACAAAGGCATTATAACATCCTCACACCTGTTTTCCATACCTTTCCTAATAATACCCAACATTCTATTCCTTAGCGTCCCTCCGGACCGGACCAGGATTGGACTGATGGGTTGTGCTCGCCTACCAGCAGGTGGAGACTGAGAAAAAACTCTGACTCTAGAGAGCCAATAGGAGCCCTGGCCATGTGACCTTAGCCTCAGTATTTTCTCAGTCTCCCAGCAGGTAGGAAGCGAGCCCATTAGTCTCTCTCTTTCTCTTTTAGAGGTTTACAATAAGAACAACATTGCTACCTCTTCTTCTGTGCCTAGGAATTCTCTGTTAGACGCTGGTCAGGTAGGGACTTCTTTTCCTTTCTTTTACAGCCTCTGGGGTGTCAAACTCGGATGTCTCCGGGTCCCTCCCCCCTTCCTCCCCATCTCCCATACATAGCTGGGAAGGACTACCCTTTGTTTAGAAAGGTGTATGTCTTTGGGAGAGGCAGCCACTATAGAAAATTAAATCTGATAAGCTACATCCCCCGGCTTCTAACGAGCAGACAGCTATGTGTTGTTCTATTACTCTTCAGCGGAGTTTTCCCCATTACTTTAACGAGCAGGCAGCTCTGGTTGCTGTTTTAGGTGTCTATAATTATCTAGCTGGTTAAAAAAAAAAAAAAAAAAAGAGGCAGCAGTAATTTGGAGGAGTTTAGGTGTAAAAAAAAAAAAAACAATTAAAGACAACTTGTCCCCACTGACTGAATGAGCAGACAGCTCCGTTTGATTGCATGGGAATGCTGTGAGTCAGCTGTGTAAAAAAGAAAAAGAGTGAGCGGCAGCATTTTGTTTTCAGCCCTCTTTGAGTTGAGCTGTATTTTATTTAGCACTGCCGTTTGTGTTCTTCCCTTAGCGGTTTGTTCGGCGGAGCAGGGCTTAAAAAAAAAACAAAAAAAAAAAGAGAGATTTTGGCGCGAATCGGGTACGCGCGTTACCGTCATGTCCGAGAAGCTGAGACGAGCTGTATGCTAGCGTCGGGGATCTCCTCTTCCGGCTCCTGTAAATATTGTGCGCCGCTGGGGGGTGCGTCGGGACTTTTCTCTTTCGCCGTCTTCGGGCCGTTTGGGGCTGATCTTTCTCAGGAGTCGCCTATGTTCTTTAGGGGGGTCATTTCTTTGCTTTTTATGTTTTTAATGTTGAGTAGCTGGTTGCTGTAGCCTAATAGTCAGCACTACAGTCTCTGAAGCTGCTACTACTACTATTTACTATTTCTAAAGCGCTACTAGAAAAACGCAGCGCTGTACACTTGAATATGAAGAGACAGTCCCTGCTCCTCAGATCTTACAATCTCATTAGGACAGACAGAACAAACAAGAGATAAGGAGATTTTAAAGTGAGCAGGTTTAAAATAAGGGTCCTGAACAGAGTGAATAAGGGTTAGGAGTTAAAAGCAGCATCAAAAGGTGGGCTACAGAACTGGGTGCAGGTCCCAGTTTTAGTAATTTATTTCTCTTTCTGGGACTCCTGTATGTCTGTGTCCCACTATATATACATTACTTGGCCAGCCTGTTTGATGTTTGTTTCTTTATAATCTCGGGTGGCGTTTGTCTGTGGGCTAGGAGCCAACTTTTCAAAATTATTGGGGGTGCTAAGTCCAATGAAAATGACCCCTCCCTGGACATATACATGAGTTTTTCTCAATATCGGGGGTGCTCAAGCACCCACAGCACCCACAGAGTCAGCTCCAATGTGACTGTGGGAAGGTAGTTCACAGTTGTGTTTTTTTTTTTGTTATAGCATTTTTCGAAAGGTTTATTTATTTATTTATTTATTTAATTGCATTTGTATCCCACTGCCGCGTGGCAGTGCGTTCCAGAGTTGCGTGCTCTTGTAGGAGAAGGTTGATGCATGTAGTACTTTATACTTTATGCCTTTGCACTTAGGTTGCTTTCCATACCAGGATATTTCCTATATGTTAGCTGTACGTTTGTTCTTCCACAGGCATGGGGGCAGTAAGGATGTTATCATAGGTACATGCCACTCTCACCTGTTTAACTTTGTGTCATGAAATCATAGTTGCAGGCTACTTTTACACGACAGTCATCTTCTTATTTCCTCTGTCCAGGAGTTCTTGCGGTTTTATTTTTAGATGGTTATGCTTTTCATTTCGCCTCCTTTCTCTATCGCTCTCACGGCAAGGCATGTGAAGTAGGGGTCTCCCTACATAGACTCTTGGATCTTAGACCATTTTCTCTCTTGATTCTTCCGAATGCAATTTTAATTTCTAGTTCCTAAGAATGGATCTCCCTTCCTCCTATTTGGAATCTCACTGCCGTCATGCGCACTCTCAATGTCTCAAATGTTTATCACAAGAACCTAGTTCCTAAGAAGGAATTTTCCTTCCTCCTATTTCAATTCTAAATGCTGTCAAGAGCGCTCTCAAAGTCTCAAGTCTTTTTCATGAAAGCCTTCGATCCATAGTGAAGCTTCGTGCAGCACATTTTTTGATACAAACTTTTCTGCATATTTCTCTTAGGAGAGTTTCTGAGAAGGATAGAGCCCGGTGTGAAGGAAGCTAAGCAGGGTCCGCCCGGGCTGGGTCCTGGAAGGGTGACCAGCTCACAATGCGCAATAATGTCCCTTCACAACACTGTTTTCCAGTCTCTAAAAGTTCATCATAGTTATGCTACCCCTCAGAAAAGGGGAGATTCTTCTTCACTCATGGCGAGTCAGCTAGCTATTTAAAAAAAAAAAAAAAAAACTCTTGTCGACAAGTCAGCAAGTCGCAGACCGAGAAGTGCAATTTTTATGGTTCTCAGGATGCCTAGTACTGGTGGTCAAGAGTCGTCTAAATATTTCGCAGTCTCCACAATATTTTGGGGTTACATGCGACATAGTTGCAAGGTTTTTTCCCTGGGCAATTGCCTTTTGCAGTCTCATGAGCTGCACTCCCGTGCTCTTTATCTTTTTGAGTGTTCTGAAGCATTTGCAGCTTCCCTTTTGTTTTTTTTCCCCGAGACTGCTGCTCTTCTTTTCGGCATTAGTTGAGTAGGACATTCCTCCTGGCATTTGGTTTTACTTCCAGGACTACCATGTGGTCTCTTTACTTTGCAACTTAATTTTTTCCTTCTTGGCTCTTGGCATTCGGTTTGCTTTCAGGATTACCATGTGGTCTCTTTACATTGCAACTAGGGGACTGTCAGTCGCTCTCGGAGCAAGGAGGTATCCCTGAGGGCTAGCGTTTTATTCTGAGCACTCTGTCTTTGGTCAGCATTGTTGCCATGTTATGTTAGTCCGGAATGCTCTTTCTGTACTCTCATAGGACTGTTATCATCTTAGGTTACTTCAAAGACTCAATCCTGCTCTCTGGCAGGACTGTTTCTAGCTTATGTTCTTTCAGAATGGTCTTCGGTCTCCTGGTAGGTCTGTTGCCTTCTTAGGCTACATATTGAGGCCCCTGGTAGGTCTCTGGTCTTCTTGTGTATTGAAGGTACATCCTTTCCTCGGACAGTTCTACTATCTGGTCATTCTGTTTCTTTACAGGGCTTGCATGTGCCCCCCTTTACACGATTGACATGTATGTCATTTTATTTTTGCATGTTTTCACTTTTCTCTGTAAGCTGCCTAAGGGGTAATCTAGCGAACAGTGCAGTGAGATGTCATCGGGGAGGCCCAGCTTCGGTTCTCACTCTGACTCTAATCGTCCTGCCTCCTAGGTGGGTTCACATCCGCACTGACGTTTGGTTTATTTCATGGCTGATGTCTGTTTTATTCAAGGGGAGTCATTTGTATGGATCTACCATCTGACCAGCCCTGTAGCATGCCATCCCCTTCTGGCATGGTGGCCTTCTCTTCAGGTCGGGCATTTCGCTTAGATATTTGGATCTCAGGGGCGTAACCCTTATGTTTTTTGTTTTTCCTTGCAGATATACCAGGCTGCCTTTTAGGTTGTCATCTTGACTTTTTATGGAGCCGAGGGGGTTTTCTGTTTTCTCTAGAGGACCTTCTCTCTGCCCCAGTCCGGCCTCTTTGTTTCTCTCTTGCTCAGGCTGGTGCATGCTCTCAGTCTGGGACAGGCATTCAGCCTTGCTAAGCAGGATGGCATCTTTTGTAGTTGCAGTATTCTCTTCTCAGCTTTTAGCCTCTGTGCCTTAGTGACATTGTCAGAGGGACAGGGTGTTATTCTTCTTCGCACGATAATTCAAAATCATCTTGTTTCCTTTAAGGTTTCTTTCTCCTTTCAGACACTGTTGTTAGTAGCCATGGCTTCAGCTAGCAGGGTCAGGACTGCAAGTTTCTCTCATACAGGTTTTCTTTTTTTCCAATCAGCTAGTACGTCTAGGTAAGAGGTACTTCTTCACCTGGGTATTTCTTTTTCATTCTACCTTAGTTTCCCATTTTTCATCTTTTCCAATCACTTTTTTCTTACTGGTCTGGACTCTTCTACTGGCGTTCAAGATCACAGGAAATTATATGCTTTATATATGCTTTACATATTAAAACAGATCTTATATATTTAGAGAACTGTTACAAGCTATTTGGTCCTTCCTTTTGGTACTTCTAGTCAAGGTAAGGTTGCCGTTGTTTCGGCCTCACTATATCTCGACGTATTAAGGAATTCATACCTTCTATTTGTCTACTCACTGGGGGACCATTTCCTGAGAGTGTTATAACATATGCTCCATCTTGAGAAGCGGGGTTCTTTCCTTCGCACAGCGATTTTTGGTGCACTAGGTGCACGTTTTGTACGGTGCCATTTTGAGCTTAGCTTCATTCTCTTTTGATTGATATACACTCTACATGTTCATTGTCGCCAGGAGGTGATCTATGCAACTCGGAGATGCTTAGGGGTTTGAAAGGGTCCCTCCCTTAAGGTTACTGCTTTGGTACTTCCCATCAGTCCAATCCTGGTCCGGTCCGGAGGGACGCTAAGGAAGGAGAAATTAGATCTTACCTGCTAATTTGCTTTCCTTTAGTCCCTCCGGACCAGACCAGGCCCCTCCCATATTTTGTCACTTTTTCAACGGGGTATTAAAAAAAAAAAAAAAAAAAGACGCTTGTACATATATAGGACTTTAAGTGGACCATGCCACGTCTCTGGTCGGAGTTGCTGGTGGGTTCAGTTGCTGGAATATATGTGTATGTATGTATTTATATATCTATCTATATATGTATGTATATATTTATATATCTATATATGTATAGAACTTTGAGGTCCTTAGCACTTCTGTGCTGAGAGTTGCTGGTGAGTTCTAATTCAAGTGAGCCATACCACTTCTCTGGTAGGAGTTGCTGGTGAGCTTTCCTACAAAAGGGACATACCACTTCTCTGGTGAGAGTTGCTGGGGTACCCAATTGCTGGTATATATATATGTGAACCTTTAAGTAAGCCATGCTAGTATATATATGTGAAACTTTAAGTAAGCCATACCACTTCTCTGGTGAGAGTTGCTGGTGAGCTATAAGACAAGTGAGCCATACCACTTCTCTGGTGAGAGTTGCTGGTGAGCTATAAGACAAGTGAGCCATACCACTTCTCTGGTGAGAGTTGCTGGTGAGCTATAATACAAGGGAGCCATACCACTTCTCTGGTGAGAGTTGCTGGTGAGCTGTAGTACAAATTGGGCCATACCACTTCTCTGGTAAGAGTTGTTGGTGAGCTCTGATACTTGGCATTGCCGAGTGCTTTGTGGCTGCTAGGATTCCATACGGCACAGATGGTCTTTCTTTCTTTCTTTCTTTCCTGCTTTGTTATTCAAATACTGAGGCTAAGGTCACATGGCCAGGGCTCCTATTGGCTCTCTAGCGTCAGAGTTTTTCTCAGTCTCCACCTGCTGGTAGGCGAGCACAACCCATCAGTCCAATCCTGGTCCGGTCCGGAGGGACTAAAGGAAAGCAAATTAGCAGGTAAGATCTAATTTCTCCTTCGCTTTCCTAGCCGCAGCAGCACACTGAGCAGAAGGTTTCAGTGTGTTATCGACGATGACACCCAGATCCCTTTCTTGGTCCGTAACTCCTAACGTGGAACAGGGGCGTAGCCGGACAACAGATTTTGGATGGGCCTAGGCAAGAAGTGGGTGGGCACCAAGTGTTCTCCTCCCCCCCCCAACCACCACCCAAAAAATGTCTCAGCTGGTGGAAAAATGCTTCTTTCCAACTTGGCAGTCTGCAGCAGCAGGTGCCGGTATCGTGGAGAGTAACGTTTTCATTACCATCAGGAGAAAGTCTTCAGCTGGCCGAGCTTGGGAATCCCACCAGCTACCACTAAATGTGTGCTACTGTTGGGTGGGCCTGAGCCCTGAATGGGTGGGCCCCTGCCCACCCAGGCCCACCTGTGGCTACGCTTCTGACGTGGAACCTTGCATGACGTAGCTATAATTCGGGTTCTTTTTTCCCACATGCATCACCTTGCACTTGCTCACATTAAACGTCATTTGGCATTTAGCCGCCCAGTCTCCCAGTCTCGTAAGGTCCTTCTGTAATTTTTCACAATCCTGTCGCAAGTTAACGACTTTGAATAACTTTGTGTCATCAGCAAATTTAATTACCTCGCTAGTTACTCCCATCTCTAAATCATTTATAAATATATTAAAAACATGGATAAAGTAGTGTGGTTGCCTTGTTAATCTGCTTTAAAGGTAATAAGTAGAAAAACAAAACAAGAAAAAAAAAGATATTATTGATTTTATGTTTCAACAATTTTTATTGATGATGTAATAAAGCCATCCTACATAACAATCAGCAAATACAGAATACAACCATTTATCTTGTAACACCAAAGTAAAAGCAATTTGACGATGCCATTACCAACATTTAACGCCCCTTTTCCCCCCTATTTCCCTGCTCCCCCTTCTCACCTCCCTACTTCCCTCTCCCCCCTTACACACCATTATTCTGATTGTGGTTGTATTACCAAACGCTTAATCCAGCCTCCCACTATTACTGACCAGTATGCTATGTCCTTTAGGAGTGAGAATCTGTAGGTAAGTCAGCCAAATTTTGAACGAGAAATTTCTTTCGTTTGGGGGAGTTCCTCGCCTGCCTGGCCTCCCAAGCTGCCAAAATGTGTACCAGCTCCGGCGGTCAGGTATTGTAAAACACATTTTTGAGGCACCAGCCTCAATTTCCGACACAAAAGGCTGGGGTAGCAGCCCAGAGGAGCGAAAGCTCCGGGTTGATCCAGCAAAAACTAACCCTCCGTCCCTTGAATTGTACTCCCCAACAGCCCGACCAAAAAACCTCCTACCTGTACCCAAAAATTCTGTACTGCTGGATACGACCAAACCGCGTGATAGATCGACTGGAGATTATGTCCACATTTGGAGCAGGCCAGATCTGCCAAGTTCCCTATGTGTGCCAATTGAGCCTTGGTCATATATGCTCGCAGGACCACCCGGTAACCACACTCGCGCAGTCTCTCATCTGTTGTTTTTTTAATTTTTTTATTTATAGAATTTTATAATATATAATATTCAATCTTGAATAATAATACACAATATATGCAAATCTTCATCGTGAATAAAGTAGGAAAAATATAGAAATAAATTCACAAATATCGACCACAAAATCAAAGTAATCTGATCCAAGAAACAAGAAAAAATATATATATTATTCTAACCCTAATAGCTAGATTTATCCTCATAACTAATAAACCAAAGACTGCGCCAAGCTCTAGCGGTTTACTCCAAGTTGCTATACAGTGTTACATTCAGGTCTAAACTTTCACGGTTATATCCTCTCTACTTTTTAGAAAATCCTCCAATTGTTTGGGTTAAAAAAACTGATACTGTTTTGCTTGCAATAATATCCTACAAACACAAGGAAAGTTCAACAAAAAATTTGCTCCAAGGGCTAAAACTCTTGGATGCAATACAAGAAATAGTTTACGTCTTTTTTGGGTTTCCCTAGACAAGTCTGGGAAAACCCTAACTTTTGAACCCAAGAGTAAAGAATTCAGCCTGAGTACTGCGTCTCTATCTAACTCCAAGGCAAATGTTACCAACAAAGTGGTTCTTTGTGTAACCACTTCTAATGATGATTCCAGGAATGCCGTCAAGTTCGTCTCTCATCTGTTGTGAGCGCTCGAATGCCCTTCAGTATGGCTGCTACATCCCAGGTCATGAGAGAGACCCCCATGTCCTCCTCCCACCTGCCCTTCCCTGTTAATTCTAGAATTAGTATGTGGTGGTGGTGGTGCTGGGGGCAGGGGCATGAATATAGATTTTGGATGGTAGTGGTGAGACAAGATATACATTCGGTTAGCCCATGGTAAGGGGGCTGATAAATGTACTTTTGTTTGTGGTTCAATATAGTGTTCTGCCCTGAAAATTATGTTTCAGGTTAACTTAAATAAATTTGAAGTGGAACCTAAAATTAAGGGGTTGTCTAGTGCAGCAGTAAAACATTAGGGAATGGTATAGCCTGCCTCCAGTATAAGATTTACAGAATTTTTATTTAAAAATAATTATGTAAAGTACTATGTTTTGCTTTTTTTCTTTCCTTTATCTGAAGTCCCAGCCAAGTTAATGTGAACAGGTCTTGGACTTCAGAGAGACCTTAATTGCTGTAAGTGCATTAATCTTTTCTTTCCTATTTTAGATGTGAAAACCATCTTGAAAAGCTTAGTGTATTCTGTTGGACATGTAAGAAATGCATCTGCCATCAGTGTGCGCTTTGGGGAGGAATGGTGAGCCAAAAGTTTCCTGTTTTGTGAGAAAATTATAATGATCCCAAAATGTATATCCAAGTAACCCAGATCTGACGAAGAAGGGCAACCTTCGAAAGCTAATCAAGAAATGTATTAAGTTATGTCCAATAAAAAAGGTATCATCTTATTTTCTTTTCCATGTTTTATTTTGTTTGATTTCTATTGATAACCTTAAGAGTGGACTAACACGGCTACCACACTCCTCTACTCAAGTAACCCAGAGAAATTCCTGAGAGCCAGGGTGTTTGATTTTGAAGCAACTGCTAATTGGTTATATGAATGAGCTTTTTCTTATACATATGAGTATATGTATATATGTATGTATATATTTGATAAAGTTCTCCGTAGGGAGAACTTCTGGCTTGTATTTTTCTTTCTCCGAGGACAAGCAGGCTGCTTGTTCTCACTGATGGGTGACGTCCACGGCAGCCCCTCCAATCGGAAACTTCACTAGCAAAGTCCTTTGCTAGCCCTCGCGCGCCCGCGCGCACCGCGCATGCGCGGCCGTCTTCCCGCCCGAAACCGGCTCGAGCCGGCCAGTCTTCTTTTGTCCGCACTCGGTACGGTCGTGTTTTCGCCGTGTCGAGCCCCGGAAAGTCGACCTCGCGCGTCCAATTTGTTTTGAGCGTGTTTTTTTCCTTCGGGAAAGCTTTACCTTAGTCGGGAAGTGCTCCGGAAACCCCTCGCCGGGTTTCGTGTAAATCCTCCCCGTACTTCCAGCTTTTTTGCCCCGGTAAGTTTTCTTTCGTCGTCGGGGAAGGCCTCTTTTCGGCCTCGGTCGAGATTTTTTCTCCCTCTAAATTTGGTGCTTCAAATTTCGCCATTTCGGCTTTTGATTTCGCCGGCGTGATTTTTCCGCCCATGACATCGAAGCCTTCCAGCGGCTTCAAGAAGTGCACCCAGTGCGCCCGGGTTATCTCGCTCACTGATCGACACTCCTCGTGTCTTCAGTGTCTGGGGGCCGAGCACCGCCCTCAGAACTGCAGTCTGTGTTCCCTGCTTCAAAGGCGGACTCAGGTAGCGAGACTAGCCCAGTGGAACGTGTTGTTCTCGGGCTCTTCGTCGGCATCGGCACCGGGATCTTCGAGTGCATCGACGTCGTCAGCGTCCAGACCATCTTCCTCGGCCGCCCCTGCATCGAGTGCATCGAGGCATCGGGCCTCTGCATCGGCGCCGAGACATCGGATAGCTGCATCGACGTCGGTGGTACCAGGACCTCGTCTGCTGATGTCGTCGGACGGTGGTGCATCGGGTGGAGTGCAGGTGAGGGCTGTCCATTCCCCTGCTGGTGGCGGTGAGCCCTCGGGTGGGTCTCCTCCTACCCTGAGGGCTCCTGCGGTACAGCCCCCCCGAGATCGACCTTCTTCAGTCTCGGCCCCGAGGAAGCGACGGATGGATTCGACGTCCTCGTCGGTGCCGGGGAGCTCCGGTGACATGCTTCGGAAGAAATCGAAGAAGCATCGACACCGGTCTCCTCCCCGTGTCGGCACCGAGAGCTCTGGGTCGCCGAGGGAGTCGGCACCCAGCAGGCATCGGCACCGAGAGGACCGCTCACCCTCTGTTCAGGAGGTGTCGATGCGCTCCGCTCTGGACAGCCCGGAACAGCCTCCACGCCCGGAACAGGTACTGACGTCGACGCCTGCATCGACCTCTCAGCCTTTCTCTGCAGCCACTCTAAACGAGAGCCTCCGGGCCGTTCTCCCAGAGATTCTGGGAGAGCTGTTGCGCCCTACCCCTCCGGTACCGGCGGTGCTTGCGCCACCGGTACCGTCGAGCGTGGCGCCGGCTGGCCCATCGCCCAGGTTGAGGTCCCCGACGTCGGTACCGCGTGCGGTGCCGACCGCGGCCACCTCCCAGGAAGGCTCCCCGACTACGTCGGCGGAGGGAGCTTCGCCGATGCGGGCGAGGGAGTCTACCTCTCGACGCCCCCATCGTGGACGGGGTTCCACGGAGTCGAGCAGGGCGAGGTTGCAGACACAGGTCCGTGAGCTTGTGTCTGACACCGAGGGTGAGGCCTCGTGGGAGGAAGAGGAAGATCCCAGATATTTCTCTGACGAGGAGTCTGCGGGTCTTCCGTCTGATCCCACTCCCTCTCCTGAGAGACAGCTTTCTCCTCCCGAGAGTCTGTCTTTTGCCTCCTTTGTCCGGGAGATGTCTACGGCCATCCCCTTCCCGGTGGTTGTGGAGGACGAGCCCAGGGCTGAAATGTTTGAGCTCCTGGACTATCCTTCTCCACCTAAGGAAGCGTCCACTGTTCCCTTGCACCATGTCCTGAAGAAGACATTGCTTGCGAACTGGACCAAGCCATTAACTAATCCCCACATTCCCAAGAAGATCGAGTCCCAGTACCGGATCCATGGGGACCCAGAGCTGATGCGCACTCAGTTGCCTCATGACTCTGGAGTTGTGGATTTGGCCCTAAAGAAGGCTAAGAGTTCTAGGGAACATGCTTCGGCGCCCCCGGGCAAGGACGCTAGAACCTTAGACTCCTTTGGGAGGAAGGCCTACCATTCCTCTATGCTCGTGTCCAAGATCCAGTCTTACCAGCTCTACACGAGCATACACATGCGGAACAATGTGCGACAGTTGGCGGGCTTGGTTGATGCTCTTCCCCCTGAGCAAGCCAAGCCTTTTCAGGAGGTGGTCAGGCAGCTGAAGGCGTGCAGAAAATTCCTGGCCAGAGGAGTTTATGACACTTTTGATGTTGCGTCCAGGGCCGCTGCTCAAGGTGTGGTGATGCGCAGGCTCTCATGGCTGCGTGCCGCCGACCTGGAGAATAGAATCCAGCAGCGGATTGCGGACTCGCCTTGCCGTGCGGATAACATTTTTGGCGAAAAAGTCGAACAGGTGGTAGAGTCTCTCCACCAGCGGGACACCGCATTCGACAAGTTCGCCCGCCGGCAGCCTTCAGCTTCTACCTCTACAGGTAGACGATTTTTCGGGGGAAGGAAGACTGTTCCCTATACTTCTGGCAAGCGTAGGTACAATCCTCCTTCCCGACAGCCTGCGGCCCAGGCTAAGCCCCAGCGCGCTCGCTCTCGTCAGCAGCGTGCGAATCAGCAAGGCCCCGCGGCTCCCCAGCAAAAGCAAGGGGCGAGCTTTTGACTGGCTCCAGCAGAGCATAGCCGACATCCAAGTGTCAGTGCCGGGCGACCTGCCTGTCGGAGGGAGGTTGAAAGCTTTTCACCAAAGGTGGCCTCTCATAACCTCCGATCAGTGGGTTCTCCAAATAGTCCGGCAAGGATACACCCTCAATTTGGCCTCACAACCTCCAAATTGTCCACCGGGAGCTCAGTCCTACAGCTTCCAGCACAAGCAGGTACTTGCAGAGGAACTCTCCGCCCTTCTCAGCGCCAATGCGGTCGAGCCCGTGCCATCCGGGCAAGAAGGGCTGGGATTCTATTCCAGGTACTTCCTTGTGGAAAAGAAAACAGGGGGGATGCGTCCCATCCTAGACCTAAGGGCCCTGAACAAATATCTCGTAAAAGAAAAGTTCAGGATGCTTTCCCTGGGCACCCTTCTCCCCATGATTCAGCAAAACGATTGGCTATGCTCTCTGGACTTGAAGGATGCCTACACACACATCCCGATACTGCCAGCTCACAGACAGTATCTGCGATTTCAGCTGGGCACACGCCACTTCCAGTACTGTGTGCTACCCTTTGGGCTCGCCTCTGCGCCCAGGGTGTTCACAAAGTGCCTAGCTGTGGTAGCAGCGGCGCTTCGCAGGCTGGGGGTGCACGTGTTCCCATATCTCGACGATTGGCTGGTGAAGAACACATCCGAGGCAGGAGCCCTGCAGTCCATGCAGATGACTATTCGCCTCCTGGAGCTACTGGGGTTTGTGATAAATTACCCAAAGTCCCATCTTCTCCCAGTGCAGAAACTCGAATTCATCGGAGCCCTGCTGGATTCTCGGACGGCTCGCGCCTATCTCCCAGAGGCGAGGGCCAACAACTTGTTGTCCCTCGTCTCGCGGGTGCGAGCGTCCCAGCAGATCACAGCTCGGCAGATGTTGAGATTGCTGGGCCACATGGCCTCCACAGTTCATGTGACTCCCATGGCCCGCCTTCACATGAGATCTGCTCAATGGACCCTAGCCTCCCAGTGGTATCAGGCCGCTGGGGGTCTAGAGGACGTGATCCACCTGTCCACGAGTTTTCTCGAATCCCTGTATTGGTGGACGATTTGCTCCAATTTGACTCTGGGACGTCCCTTCCAAATTCCTCAGCCACAAAAAGTGCTGACCACGGATGCGTCTCTCCTGGGATGGGGAGCTCATGTCGATGGGCTTCACACCCAAGGAAGGTGGTCCCTCCAAGAAAGCGATCTACAGATCAACCTTCTGGAGTTGCGAGCGATCTGGAACGCTCTGAAGGCTTTCAGAGATCGGCTGTCCCACCAAATTATCCAAATTCAGACAGACAATCAGGTTGCCATGTACTATGTCAACAAGCAGGGGGGCACCGGATCTCGCCCCCTGTGTCAGGAAGCCGTCAGCATGTGGCTCTGGGCTCGCCGTCAAGGCATGGTGCTCCAAGCCACATATCTGGCAGGCGTAAACAACAGTCTGGCTGACAGGTTGAGCAGGATTATGCAACCTCACGAGTGGTCGCTCAATTCCCGTGTAGTGCGACAGATCTTCCAGGCGTGGGGCACCCCCCTGGTGGATCTCTTCGCATCTCAAGTGAACCACAAGGTCCCTCAGTTCTGTTCCAGGCTTCAGGCCCACGGCAGACTGGCGTCGGATGCCTTCCTCCTGGATTGGGGGGAGGGCCTCCTGTATGCTTATCCTCCCATCCCTCTGGTGGGGAAGACTTTGTTGAAACTCAAGCAAGACCGAGGCACCATGATTCTGATTGCTCCTTTTTGGCCGCGTCAGATCTGGTTCCCCCTTCTTCTGGAGTTATCCTCCGAAGAACCGTGGAGATTGGAGTGTTTTCCGACCCTCATCACGCAGGACGAAGGGGCTCTTCTGCATCCCAACCTCCAGTCCCTGGCTCTCACGGCCTGGATGTTGAGGGCGTAGACTTTGCCTCTTTGGGTCTGCCAGAGGGTGTCTCCCGCATCTTGCTTGCTTCCAGGAAAGACTCCACCAAGAGAAGTTTCTTCTTTCATTGGAGGAGGTTTGCCGTCTGGTGTGACAGCAAGGCCCTAGATCCTCGCTCTTGTCCTACACAGACCCTGCTTGAATACCTTCTGCACTTGTCTGAGTCTGGTCTGAAGACCAACTCCGTAAGAGTTCACCTTAGTGCAATCAGTGCATACCATTACCAAGTGGAAGGTAAGCCGATCTCAGGACAGCCTTTAGTTGTTCGCTTCATGAGAGGTTTGCTTTTGTCAAAGCCCCCTGTCAAGCCTCCTACAGTGTCATGGGATCTCAATGTCGTTCTCACCCAGCTGATGAAACCTCCTTTTGAGCCACTGGATTCATGCCATCCGAAGTACTTGACCTGGAAGGTCATTTTCTTGGTGGCAGTTACTTCGGCTCGTAGAGTCAGTGAGCTTCAGGCCCTGGTAGCCCAGGCCCCTTACACTAAATTTCATCACAACAGAGTAGTCCTCCGCACTCACCCTAAGTTCCTGCCAAAGGTCGTGTCGGAGTTCCATCTGAACCAGTCAATTGTCTTGCCAACATTCTTTCCCCGTCCTCATTCCTGCCCTGCTGAACGTCAGCTGCACACATTGGACTGCAAGAGAGCATTGGCCTTCTACCTGGAGCGGACACAGCCCCACAGACAGTCCGCCCAATTGTTTGTTTCTTTTGATCCCAATAGGAGGGGAGTGGCTGTAGGGAAACGCACCATATCCAATTGGCTAGCAGATTGCATTTCCTTCACTTACGCCCAGGCGGGGCTGGCTCTTGAGGGTCATGTCACGGCTCATAATGTTAGAGCCATGGCTGCGTCGGTAGCCCACTTGAAGTCAGCCTCCATTGAAGAAATTTGCAAAGCTGCGACGTGGGCTTCTGTCCACACATTCACATCCCATTACTGCCTGCAGCAGGATACCCGACGCGACAGTCGGTTCGGGCAGTCAGTTCTTCAGAACCTGTTTGGGCTTTAGGATCCAACTCCACCCCCCCGAGGGCCCTGTTTGTTCTGTTCCAGGCTACACTCTCAGTTAGTTGGTAAATTTTTTAGGTCAATCTCAGTTATGGCCTCGCCGTTGCGAGGCCCAATTGACCAATGTTGTTGTTTTGAGTGAGCCTGGGGGCTAGGGATACCCCATCAGTGAGAACAAGCAGCCTGCTTGTCCTCGGAGAAAGCGAATGCTACATACCTGTAGAAGGTATTCTCCGAGGACAGCAGGCTGATTGTTCTCACCAACCCGCCCGCCTCCCCTTTGGAGTTGTGTCTTCCCTTGAAGTGTATTGTCTTGCTACATACTGGACTGGCCGGCTCGAGCCGGTTTCGGGCGGGAAGACGGCCGCGCGAGGGCTAGCAAAGGACTTTGCTAGTGAAGTTTCCGATTGGAGGGGCTGCCGTGGACGTCACCCATCAGTGAGAACAATCAGCCTGCTGTCCTCGGAGAATACCTTCTACAGGTATGTAGCATTCGCTTTATTGTCCGGTCTTCTACCATAATGCCTAGGCTGTCTCACAGTGAAATAAAATCAATTGCAACATTGAAATAGTATTATAGATAGAATTAAGACAAATGTAACACAACTTTTTCTACATTATGGATTTCTGTAAAACTGTGCTTATTGAAATACAGTAGGACTAGAATAATGGTCTAATGAGAAAAATACTATTCGTATTCATGGAATAAAAAAAAAATAAGTAGGCGATTTTAATTCCATTACGTTCTATCGCACTATTTCAGGACAAGTGGGTAGTTATATCCATTGACCAGCAAGTGGAGATAGAAAATCCAGAACAGCACTACTACCTAGCCACGTGCTAGCCGCCCAGTTCCTCAGTATCTTCTATCTCCAGCAGGTGGATGGACATACTTCGTTTCTCTCTGTGTTCCAGTTGGTTTCTCCTTGTCCGGTTGGTGTCTGGTTCCCAGTTGAGTCACACCTGAGGAAATTTAGACATACCTGGTGGTGCTGGTTCCTGTCTTGCTTCCATCTGGAGGCTTTCTTCCCTTTATTTCCCTCCTGATCCTCTCTTGTGGCAGTGTCTGTGCAGCAACAGACAAAAAAGAGAGAGAGCCACGTTTCTTCTGGCTGTATCAGAACGGCTCCAGTCCAGCAGTGTCGGTTCTGGCTGGGGAGGTGAGGAGGTTGGAGAGTTCGGGGGGTGCACACCCTGTTTCAGGATCCAGGTGGTGAGTTGGGGATCTGTTAGTGGGCCATGGTAACGGTCACCAGGTTCCTTCGGTGCGCCTTTTTTTCTATTAAACACTAGTGCCAAAAGTAAAAAAAAGAAGAAAAAGAGGGAGCAAGCTAGCGGGCTTGCAGTGCGCTCTTGCAAGTCGGGCCTCTGACCGGGTGTTTCTTGGCGTGGCGGGATGTCGGTCCCCGCTGAGGTGGTGAAGCGCTGCTGCTTCTGTGGGGGTAGACGCTCGGGCCGCTGCACGGTGTGCAGACCGGTGTCCCCGAGTGGAGGAGGAGATCCTGGTGGCCTTTCTCTGGGGATAACAGGCCTGGATCAGCGCTCTGGGGGATGTCTTGGTGACTCCTCTCTGGCGGAGGTGGGAACTTCAGCCATTTTGTCCTCCGCGGTCAGGGAACGTGCTCTGCCGGTGGCAGAGAAAGGGGCATTCGCAGCAGGGGGCTTACCTGATCAGGGTATGCCTTTTTCCCCTGAATTTGTCTTGTTAATGCACCAGGCATTTTTATTGAAGCAGGGGGGCGCTGCTCTGCCTACTCCGGGGGTCCCGGGTGGTACGGAGTCTGACTCAGCCCTTCCTCCTCCCAAGACTACGACCTATCCTGTTGGACGACCCTTTGGAGGATTGTTCACCCATTTCTCCGGGGTCAGACACGGAGTCCGCTTCATCGGGGGGGCCCTTCAGTCCTGGAGCCTTTAGAGGAGGGGGTGCTCCCCTTGGGAGACGGGGATGACCCTCGGGTGCTCCGGCCTTTTCAAAAAGATAAATTTGGTGCGTTGATTTCGGAATCCTTATTGACTCTCTCCATATCTGAACCTGGGGGGGATTCTTCAGGTTCCCAGCAGTCTGGTCCCATGCGGGGGCTTAGGGGTCCCTCTAATGTGTTCCCAATGCATCCAGATATTAAGGATTTAATCTCTGCAGAGTGGAATACCTCCAAGGAAGTTCAATGTTGACAAGTGCAAAGTGATGCATGTGGGTAAGAGGAACCCGAATTATAGCTACGTCTTGCAAGGTTCCACGTTAGGAGTTACGGATCAAGAAAGGGATCTGGGTGTCGTCGTCGATGATACGCTGAAACCTTCTGCTCAGTGTGCTGCTGCGGCTAGGAAAGCGAATAGAATGTTGGGTGTTATTAGGAAGGGTATGGAGTCCAGGTGTGCGGATGTTATAATGCCGTTGTATCGCTCCATGGTGCGACCGCACCTGGAGTATTGTGTTCAGTACTGGTCTCCGTATCTCAAAAAAGATATAGTAGAATTGGAAAAGGTACAGCGAAGGGCGACGAAAATGATAGTGGGGATGGGACGACTTTCCTATGAAGAGAGGCTGAGAAGGCTAGGGCTTTTCAGCTTGGAGAAGAGACGGCTGAGGGGAGATATGATAGAAGTGTATAAAATAATGAGTGGAATGGATCGGGTGGATGTGAAGCGACTGTTCACGCTATCCAAAAATACTAGGACTAGAGGGCATGAGTTGAAGCTACAGTGTGGTAAATTTAAAACGAATCGGAGAAAATTTTTCTTCACCCAACGTGTAATTAGACTCTGGAATTCGTTGCCGGAGAACGTGGTACGGGCGGTTAGCTTGACGGAGTTTAAAAAGGGGTTAGATAGATTCCTAAAGGACAAGTCCATAGACCGCTATTAAATGGACTTGGAAAAATTCCGCATTTTTAGGTATAACTTGTCTGGAATGTTTTTACGTTTGGGGAGTGTGCCAGGTGCCCTTGACCTGGATTGGCCACTGTCGGTGACAGGATGCTGGGCTAGATGGACCTTTGGTCTTTCCCAGTATGGCACTACTTATGTACTTATGTACTAAGGTGGGTCTGCGAGTGGGGAGAGCCATGGCCCAACTCTACCCTTTTTGGTTCCGGAGGAAAGGGAGAAGTTGGACTTTCCTAAGGTGGATTCTTTGGTGACAGCGGTCACCAAGAAGATGACCTTGCCTATGGAAGGCGGGGTGGCCTTAAAGGACCTTCAGGATAGGAAATTGGAGCAGGCCCTGAAACAGTCCTTTGAGGTGGCTGCCTTGGGCTTGCAGGCTGCGATTTGCAGTTCCTTTGTGGCCCGTGTCTGTCTGCAATGGCATCAAAGGTCGGGGGCCAGGAGTGGCTCGCGGGCGGCTAGGATGGAGGCAGGTCTCGCTTATCTAGCGGACGCTGTGTACAACATGCTTAGGGCTTCGGCCAAGGGTATGTCATTGGCGGTCTCCACAAGGCGATAGTTGTGGCTCCAGGCGTGGTCTGCGGATGCAGCATCCAAAGCCCGGTTGGTCAAGCTGCTCTTTTGGGGGAAGTAACTGTTTGGCGAGGACTTGAGTAATCTGGTGAAAGAGCTCGGAGAGTCTAAAACCCAGCGGCTGCCTGAGGACTGGCCTAGGTCGTCTGGTCGGCAGTCGGGGTTCTCTCGTCCTCGGTTTCAGGACAGTAAGAAATACAGACCAGGTCGCCCGGCCTTTGGGCAACGGCCTAAGTTTCAGCCCCGTTAGTCGTCCTTTTGGGGGGACAGGAAGGGGACCGGCAAGTCAGGTCGGACAGGTCCTCCTTCCTGACAGTCGTGATGGTGCGTTGGTCCACGCATTCAGTCTGATAAGGGGACGTCTTCAGGCGTTCCAGAACACGTGGACCTCCATCACCTCAGATCAGTGGGTGCTGGACATCCTGTGCGACGGTTACCGGTTAGAATTCTGCCGCCCGGTCGCTCCTCTTTTTACAGTCTCCGTGTTGAGGTTCTGTCCAAGAGGCACAAGTCAAGTCCACTGTTCAGGCATTACTGTTTCTTCAGGCCATTGTGCCCATGCCGCTCGACGAGCACGGACAGGGGAGGTACTCCATCTGTTTCGTGGTTCCCAAGAAGGGAGGCACGGTCCAGCCCATTCTGGACCTCAAGAGTGTCAACAAATGCCTGTGGGTTATGCACTTTCGGATGGAAACCCTCAGGTCCGTCATTGCCTCCGTGTGGGAGGGCGAGTTCCCACCCCCCCTTGATCTCAAAGAAGTGTATGTTCATATTCCAATTTGGGGCCTCAGCAGTTCCTTCATTTTGCGGTACTGGGTCAGCACTTCCAGTTTTGGGTGCTCCCATTTGGCCTTGCTACTGCCCCACGGACCTTTTCCAAAGTGATGGTAGTGGTGGCAGCCTTCTTCCGGAAGCAGGGTGTTTGAGTGCACCCTTACCTGGACAACTGGCTAATTCGTGTGTCGTCCTACCAGGACAGCTTGGAAGTGACTACCACGGTTGTCAGGCTGCTTCAGTCCTTGGGATGAGTGATCAGTTTCGAGAAAAGCTGCCTGATCCCCTCTCAGCGCCTGGAATACTTAGGTGTTCTCTTCGGTACCCAGCGGGCTCGGGTCTTTCTGACTGACTCGCGGCGGGTAAAGCTGGTGAGGCAGGTACGTTCCCTTCTGTTGGCCGCTAGGCCACGGGTTTGGGACTGCGTCCAGCTTCTAGGGTCCATGACAGCGACCATGGATGTAGTCCCTTGGGCGCGAACTCACATGCGTTCGCTTCAGAGGTCTCTGCTCTCCCGCTGGTCTCCGGTGTCGGAGGCTTACCAAGTCAGACTGCCCTGGGCGTTGGAGGCCAGACGCAGCATGAGATGGTGGCTCTGCCCCCAGTCTCTGGCTCGGGGAATGTCCTTTCCCATTCTGCAGTGGGAGGTAGTGACAACGGATGCCAGCCTGTCAGGCTGGGGGTCCCATTTCAGGGGCCATTTAGCTCAGGGTACATGGTCACCGCAGGAGTTCCACTGGACCGTCAGTTTTCTGGAGCTTCGGGTGGTGCGGCTAGCTCTGAAGTCGTTTCTTCCGTTCCTGAAGGGGACGGCGGTCCGAGTCTTCTCCGACTGTAGCTTATATCAACAGGCAGGGGGGGACCCGCAGCAGCCGTCTGGCCAGGGAATCTGGCCTCTTGATGGTCTGGGCAGAGCGGCACCTGTCTTAACTCTCAGCCGCCCACATTGTTGGGGTCCTCAATGTAGAAGTCGACTTCCTCAGTCATGTTTTGGATCCCGGCGCGTGGGAGCTGTCTGCCGCAGCGTTCCAACTAGTGGTGCGGCGTTGGGGTCTTCCTTGCATAGACCTGATGGCCACAAAGGACAATGCCAAGGTTACACAGTTCTTCAGTTGTCGCAGGGAGCAGGATTCGTTAGGTCTGGATGCCCTGCTTCAACCATGGCCGGTAGAGGGAGTCCTGTATGTCTTTCCTCCTTGGCCAATGTTGGGCCGTCTGCTGAGAAGAGTAGTGACATCGCGGCAGAGTGATTTTATGGCTCTGGACTGGCCCAGGTGTCCTTGGTATGTTGTCCTCATCAGTTTTCTGGACGGCCAGCAGCTCCGGCTTCCGCAGGAGAGGGGTCTTCTCTAGCAGGGACTGGTAGCCATGGAAGATCCCTCCCACTTTCGTCCTACGGCCTGGCCCTTGAGAGGTCTCGTTTGAGGAAGAAGGGCTATTCGGATTCGGTTATTACTATCCTGCTTCAGGCTCGCAAGCGGTCTACTTCGGCCTATTCCCGCGTCTGGCGTATATTTGAAGATTGGTGAGCGGAAAGGGGTTTGGATCCTTTAGCGTTTCAGTGGGCAGCATCCTTGATTTTCTGCAGCAGGGGGTACACAAGGGCTTAGCACTGGGGTCCTTGGAAGGTCCAGGTGGCGGCCTTGGCCTGCTTCCGAGGGCACTTGCGCAATTCTTCGCTGGCAGCTCACCCGGATATGGTCCGTTTTCTGAAAGGAGTGGGTCGTCTTCGATCACCCTTCCGGGCTCCCTGCCCTGACTGGGATCTCAATCTGGTGCTTGGAGCGCTTCAGCGTCCTCCCTTTGAGCCTCTTCGTCAGGCTTCCCTGAAGGATCTTACTCTGAAGGCAGTATTTTTGGTGGCTATCGCTTCGGCCCGTCGCGTTTCTGAGCTCCAGGCACTCTCTTGCAGGGACCCCTTTCTCCGTTTTTCGGAGGGGGGGGGGTGTGTGTCTCTATGAACAGTGCCATCTTTTCTGCCCAAGGTGGTCTCGGAATTTCATCTTAATCCATCGGTAGAGCTGCCTTCCTTTCGTCGGCAGGACATGGGGAGCCAGTATGCGTCCTTGCGGCTTCTGGATATTCGAAGAGTTCTTATCCAGTATCTGGAGGCGACTAATGAGTTTCGTCGCTCGGATAGATTGTTTTGTTCGGTAAACAGAAGTTGGGCCTAATGGCCTCCAAAGCGTCCATTGCCCGCTGGTTGAAGGAGACGGTGTTGTCCACCTACCTTCTGGCAGGGAAGGCTTCGCCTTTGGGTTTGAAGGCCCACTCGACTAGGCGTGTGGCGACATCGTGGGTAGAGACATCTTTGTCTTCTCCGGTAGACATTTGCAGGGCAGTGATGTGGTCATCATTGCATTCTTTCAGCAAGCATTATAGGATGCATCCTTTGGGGCAGCGGTCAAGAGCAGCAGGGCTGATGTCCCACCCTCGCAGGGATTGATTTTGAACATCCCACTTGTCCTGGAATAGTGGGATAGAACGTAATGGAAGGCGAAATTAGGTCATACCTGATAATTTTCTTTCCATCAGTTCTTCACACTATTCCAGGAGCCCTCCCAGTGTTTTCGGCCTGTGTTGCTTCTGACTGCTCTGCTCACTGTTCTGGATCTTGTCGTTGGTTTTGGGGGTTTTTTGCCTTGTTGGTTTGTTGGTTGCTGTTCATGCATTAGGTTGGTTTTCTGCTGGCTTATGTACAGTACTGAAGAACTGGGCGGCTAGCACGTGGCTAGGTAGTAGTGCTCAGTTCTGGATTTTCTATCTCCAACTGCATGTCGATGGACATAACTACCCACTTGTCCTGGAATAGTGTGAAGAACTAATGGAAAGAAAATTATCAGGTAAGACCTAATTTCTCCATAAGACAAAATCAAGCCTTAAATTTTTAAAATAACAAGGGTTTTTTTTCACTAAAGCTTAGCTTGAGTTATCTGCGTCAGGGCCCAATTAATTCTTATGGACCCTGCTGCAGATAGCTCAGGCTAAGCTTTATTAAAAGACCTGCCACATATTTTCCTTATGAACTTAATTACACCAGAAGTGCATTCCAACACAGTCTTTCTAGGTATTTGATACTTCAGTAGTTGTAGGTGTGTGTGTTTTTTATTTGCACATATTTATATTCCAGTCAGCATAAAATTTCAAAATAGAATGCAAAAAATATCACATTTAGAACAGAATAAACAAAGTAAAACTTGACTTGGTGGAAGGAGGACAATCAATGGGGCACCGTGTTAACAGGGTACAAATTATATTGCAATGATAGAGGGGATCAAATTGGAGGGGGGTTGCGCTATATATTAAATAGGGATTTGAGAAATACAAAATAAACATTCTGTATGAAACAGATAGCAGCATGGAATCATTATGGATAGAAATTCCATATGTGAAAGGAAGGAGTATTCTTGTAGGGCTTTCCTACCATCCGTCAGGACAGAATGAACAGATTAAGAAATGTTTTTAGAAATTAGGAAAGCCGGCAAATAGGGTAATAATATAATGATGGGTGGTTTCAATTACCCTGAATATTTCTGGAATAGGTAGAATATATTATCAGCAAAATTCAAAAATCCTACCTTATATACAACCTGTTTGGGGGCAACTATGGCAGGCAAAAAATGAAAAAAAGTGGAGAAAAAAAGACTTCAGAAAATTCGGAAACTCCTCGTTCTTAAAGGACGCGCCTTTGGTATAATGAGGGAACCGTTACAATCATACGTCTTCAAAAAAAACTCCACTATATAAACTTTCACATAAGCACTGCCATGTGCCACAACAAACACTTGTAAAGGAGACCCAAAATTCACATTTCTCAAAGCTTGGAAAGAGTACTTAACTCGATTGATGATATCTTCAAAAATCATAGTCAAGTCCAGCCTCATATACATTGTACTCTTAAAGTCCATCAATCTCGACAGGGAAGCCCTGTTTTGCTATTACATAGATGCTTCAGGGGAGTTTTTTTCTTCTAATCCAAGCACATAACATCTCTCTCCGTCTCCGAATCACCCTGGAACGAGAATGGCGGGCGGCTTCTTTTTTCAAACAAAATGAATATACACTCAGCGTCTGACGTCACCTACTGATCAATCGTGAGTCAGCAGTCAAAGAAAAGCTTTCCATTCGATCGCTACATTTAACCCCTAGGCATGACAGTCTGTAACTCAAATATCCAGCGCTGCTCCCTTTGTCTTAATGTCCGTCTGATATCTCCCCTTCGTTCTGTCACTCTCATTTGCTCCAACACGATGCATTTTAATTCTGAAAACTGATGTTGATTGTGTATACAATGCGCTACCATAGGTTCATAAGTTTTCCCCGCCTGGATACTGTCTGTGTTCTATCAATCTTGTTTTTAAACATCGGGATGTCTGTCCCACATAGCATAACGCACATGGACACATTATGATGTATATTACATTCATCGAAGCATCGTTAAAATTGTTGTTACGTTGAAAAGCAAAAATCACTCGTAGATCTTGAAAACAAGGATGAACTTGCAACAAGAGTAAATGACGTTTAATAATTTTAGTCATTTTATTCGAATGGGGATGTTTTATGTCCGGCAGATGTGTGGAATCGTGAATTTACTAGAAGACCAAGAGAAGGGTTTCACAGTGTCTGTGGTCATTGTTCTGTGTGTAGCTTTATGGTGGAATCAAACACGTTTACGGATCCACATTCTAAGAAAGTTTATTTTTTGCATTCTAAAACGGACTGTGCTTCGATGAATGTAATATACATCATAATGTGTCCATGTGTGTTATGCTATGTGGGACAGACATCCCGATGTTTAAAAACAAGATTGATAGAACACAGACAGTATCCAGGCGGGGAAAACTTATGAACCTATGGTAGCGCATTGTATACTCAATCAACATCAGTTTTCAGAATTAAAATGCATCGTGTTGGAGCAAATGAGAGTGACAGAACGAAGGGGAGATATCAGACGGACATTAAGACAAAGGGAGCAGCGCTGGATATTTGAGTTACAGACTGTCATGCCTAGGGGTTTAAATGGATAAATGTTACATCAGGAGCACCTGGGAGATAAAATTCCTAGATGTAATAAATGACTGCTTCTTGGAGGAACCAACAAGAGGTGGAGCCATTTTAGATCTAGTCCTTAGTGCAGGGCATAGTACGAGAAGTAACGTGATTAAGTTTGAGGTACTATCTGGAGTGAAGCCACAAAGGAAATCTATTGTAGCAGTGTTTAATTTTCAAAAGAGTGACTGTGATAAAATGATAAAAATGGATCAAAAGAAGCTGAAAGGTTTGGAAATTAAATCAGGCATGGACGTTGTTTAAAAATGCCATCTTGGAAGCCCAGACCAGATGCATTCCACATATTTACAAAGGTGGAAGAAGAGATAATGACAGCCATAATGGTTAAAAGGTGAAGTGAAAGAGGCCATTAGAGCCAAAAAGATTGTCATTCAAAGAATGAAAAAAGAACCCAAATGAAGAAAATAAGAAGCAACATAAACACTTGCAAGTTAGATCCAATGCATTGATAAAGAAGGCTAAAAGAGAATATGAAGAGAAACTTGCCACAGAGGCAAAAACTCACGGTGACAACTTTTTCAGGTACATCAGAAGCAGAAAGCCTGTGAGGGAATCCATGAGACCATTGGTCATGAAGGAACAAAAGGGGCATACAGGGAGGACAAGATCATAGCAGAGAGACTGAATGAATTCTGTGTGTTGGTCTTTACTGAAGAAGATGTAAGAGGTCTGCCTGTACTGGAAATGGTTTTCAAGGGTGATGCAGAGGAACTGAAAGAAATCTCGGTGAATCTGGCATACTGAGCCAGATTGACAGAGCAGTAAATCACCTGGTCTAGATGGCATGCATCTAGGGGGTACTGAAAAAATTCAGACATGAAATTGCTGATCTGCTGTTTGTAATCCATAACCTGTTGTTAAAATCATCCGTAGTACCTGAAGATAGGAGGGTGGCCAGTATAACACCAATTTGTTTTAAAAGGGTTCCAGGGATGATCTTGAAAATTACAGACCAGTAAGTCTGACTTTAGTGCCGGGTAAATAGTGGACATTATTATAAAGAATAAAATTACAGAACATATGAGTAACATAGTTTAATGGGACAAAATCAGCATGGTTTCAGCCAAGGGAAGTCTTGCCTCACAAATTTGCTTCATTTCTTTGAAGGCATGAATAAACATTTTGATAAAGGTGAGCTGGTTGATGTAGTGTATCTAGATTTTCAGAAAGCTTTTGACAAGTTCCTTATGAGAGACTCATGAGAAAATTAAAAGACATGGGATAGGAGGCAATGTTCTGTTGTGGATTAGGAATTGGTTATTGGACAGAAAACCAGAAGTAGGATTAAATGTCCATTTTTCTCAATCGAGGAGGGTGAATAGGAGAGTGCCGCAGGGATCTGTACTGGGACTGGTGCTATTTAATGTATTTATAAATGATCTAGAAATCGGAACAATAAGTGAAGTGGTTTAAATTTGCAGATGATGCAGCTATTCAAGGTGTTAAAACACATGTGAAGTGTGAAAAATTGCAGGAGGACCTTATGAAATTGGAAGACTGGACATCCAAATGGCAGATGAGATTTAATGTGAACAAATGCAGAGTAATGCAAGTTAGGAAGAACAATCCAAATTGGTTACCTGATGCTAGGGTCCATCTTTGGGGTCAGCACCTGAGAAAAAGATCTAGGTATCGTCGTAGACTACGCTGAAATTAATCTGCCACAATATGGCAGTGACCAAAAAAGCAAACAGGATGCTAGGAATTATTAGGAAGGGGTTGGTAAATAAAACTGAGAATACTATAATGCCTCTGTATCGCTCCATGGTTCGACCTTGCCTTGAGTATTTCGTTCAGTTCTGGTCGCCATATCTCAAAAAAGATATAGAATTAGAAAAGATTTTTTAAAAAGAGCAACCAAAAACTCCTTTCATAAAAGGAAAGGCTAAAGAGGTTAGGGCTCTTCAGCTTGGAAAAGAGACTACTGAGGGGAGATACGATTGAGGTCTGCAGTATCTTGAGTGGTGTAGAATGAGTAGAAGTGAATTGATTTTTTTTTTTAAACTCTTTCAAAAAGTACAAAGAGTAGGGGACACTCGAGGAAGTTACATGGAAATACTTTTAAAACAAATAGGAAGAAATATTTTTTCACGTTGAATATTGAAGCTCTGACACTCTTTGCCGGAGGATGTAGTAACAGCATATCTGGGTTTAACAAAGGTTGGGCAAGTTCCTGGAGGAAAAGTCCATAGTCTGCTATTGAGACAGACATAGGGAAGCCACTACTTGCCCTGGGATTGGTAACATGGAATGTTGCTGCTATTTAGGATTCCAGTGTTGCTACTGTTTGGGTTTCTGCCAGGAACTTGACCACTGTTGGAAGCGGAATACTGGGCTAGATGGACCATTGGTCTGACCCAGTATAACTGTTCTTATGTTCTTAAGATAAACCATAAATTTATGTTTTACAGCTAAGCTTACAGTACTGTATATGAATTGTAAAGCAGTTAATGATGCAGTTTATATTTGCTGGCCTTCCAAATATTGTGCTTATTCGTAATGTTCTGTTCTGGTTTTTTAGCATGGGGGACATACCTTTAAACCTCTGGCTGAAATCTATGAACAGCATGTCACAAAGGTAAATGAAGAGGTGGCTAAACTTCGGCGACGGCTTATGGAACTTATCAGTCTGGTGCAGGAAGTGGTAAGATGACACATGTCTGTTTTTATGACCAGATCAACTGTCCACCACCTCACCACATTTAGAGCACATGATGATAGCAGGGAGTTGGCTCATCCCACTGTTCAGTTTTTCTAGTTTACACTGCCATAATTCAGTTCCTTACAAAGCTTGACTGCTTTATAAGGTATTGCTCTCTGGGTTTTATTTTTCTTCTTTAATTTTTACCATTGTAGATAAATAAGCTTAAAAGTTCCCATATGTAACCCAACAACCAATCTGTCTAGCCCCCATTGCCTCCTCAACCAACAGTACCAAAACTAGTGAGGGTGTTACCCTACATCTTTCCTCCTAGGTCCTTATGATGTTGCTGGATGGTTCACTGTCCACCTAAAGCATTGATACATTAACATGGTTGTAGCTTGCTGGTAATTGTTCAGTTATACCAGTGTCACTAGGTTTGTAGCTCTATCAGTAACTTTACATAAACATAGTAAATGACAGCAGATAATGACCTGGACTGTCCATCCAGTCTTTCCAACAAAAACCAAACACATACAGAAGAAATTCAACGCAAAGCTAAAAAAATAAATACCAAACATATATAAATCTGTACCAAAAAAAAAAAGCCATTTCATTTTATTCTTTTTTTTTTTTTTTTTGGGAGGGGGGGAACTCACTGTAAGGCTGATGTACTTACCAATGGAGCTTTCCCACAGTTAGTGGCCTCTTTCATATGAATGTTGGGAATACCCTGTGGAGGTGTAGTTATCTTTTTTTTTTTTTAACGGAAATTGGCTTGCATAAATGATTTTTCTGGCAAGATTTTCAAATAATTCTAAACTGAGCTGACTTGTATACTTTGTATTGCTGCAGCACATTGTTTATGAATTTATTTACACCGGTCTGTGTATAGTAAATTTTCACTTGGAGAAGCCAGAATTTGCTTAGTTCCTGAAGGGTGCAGCATGTGGCAAAACGCTAACATTTCAGTATTTGTACACATAGTTGAGGTATTTTTTTGAATGCTTTTTTGTGTAATAACCTTGTGTAAAAATAATTTCCAGGTCGCTGTTCAGCAGCACTTACTCTCACTGAATCCATACCTAGATTTTCAGTGGCATTATCAGGATTAATGCTGTTGAAAATCTCTACTGACCATCCAAGCACTATCCAGGTAGTTCTGGGTACAGTCTGGGGCGGAGCCAGAGCACAGCTGGATGTTATTTAGGCACTAATGCTCTTATAACTACCCAGGCAAGTTAAAACAGCAGACTAGCTGTTTTTACTTGTCCAAATAGTTTCAGAGTACAGGTGCTGAATATTGGCAGTACCCAGATACCTTCAGTGGCTGCCTTATACCTGGGTATTTGTGTACGGCCCAGTGCTGAGTATCCTGATACAACTTTAAACACCTGTGGTTGGTGTGGTTAGAGTTTAACAATTAAAAGATGAAAATGAACAATAATGGACAACTTGAACACTTTAAGTATTTGTGTAGAAAATTGATTTTTCCCCTTCTACCATCCCAACCTCTCCAGCCAACTCGGTTGGTGTTTTAAAGCAATAACAACTGTAGAGTTAATGTCATCAGGATTATAGTTTAGTAGATCAGCCTCATTTATGTTCTGTTGTCATAGGAGAGAAAACGCGAGGCAGTACGTAGTACAAAGGATGAACGGGTGCGAGAAATCAGGAATGCAGTGGAAATGATGATTGCACGGCTTGACACGCAGCTGAAGAACAAACTGATCACATTGATGGGTTTGTGTTTGCATGATTTTGGGAAAGCTACCATAGTGTCTAAAATGCACAAATTAAGAGATCACGTATTCTGTTTTTGATAGCTTTATTGAAATATATTTCAGTTTTGTCACATGCTGTCTTAATGAAGAAAGGTTACTGGTGGAGTGCTCCAGAGATCTGTACTGGGACTGCTGCTGTTGTTTTTTTTAGCATAGTTTATAAATGATCTCAAAATGGAAATTGCTGAGGTGATCAGATTTGCAGGTGATACAAAATTATTCAAAGTTGTTAAATCACAAGTAGATTGTGGGAAATTGTAAGAGGGCAAGACTAGAATATTGGGCATTCAAATGTTGGATGTGGTAGCCGTGTTAGTCCACTCTTAAGGTTATCAATAGAAATCAAACAAAATAAAACATGGAAAAGAAAATAAGATGATACCTTTTTTATTGGACATAACTTAATACATTTCTTGATTAGCTTTCGAAGGTTGCCCTTCTTCGTCAGATCGGAAATAAGCAAATGTGCTAGCTGACAGTGTATATAAGTGAAAACATTCAAGCATTACTATGACAGTCTGACAGGGTGGGGATGGGGGTGGGTCGGAGGTATGCATGGGGACATCAAAGCATATCATTGATATTCTAACAGGATGGTGTGGATAGGTGAGGGGTGGGGTGATCAACAGAGACATACAGCTTTATGGTTTATAATGGGCTAGGAACCCCAGGTCCTTGTTAAGTCCTTTCTGTTGGGTGTTATACAGCTTTATGGTTTATAATGGGCTAGGAACCCCAGGTCCTTGTTAAGTCCTTGTTAAGTCCAAGAATGTATTAAGTTATGTCCAATAAAAAAGGTATCATCTTATTTTCTTTTCCATGTTTTTTTTTGTTTGATTTCTATTGATAAATGTTGGATGAAATTTAATATGGACATGTGCAAAGTGAGGCACTTAGGGAAGAATAACCCAAACTACACAACGTTTGTTTCTACGTTAGGAATCACCACCCAGTCAAAGATCTAGGTGTCATCATAGATGATGCGTTGAAATCATTCAGTGTACAGCAGCAGCCACAAAGGCAAATAGGATATTAAAAATTATTAGAAGAGAAATGGAGATTAAACAGACTAATCACGATTCCTCTGTATCGCTCCATGGTGTGACTGCACCATGAGTATTTTATGCAGGTCTGGTCACTGCACCTCAAAAAAGATGTAACAGGACTAGCAAAGGTACAGAGAAGAGTAGCCAAAATATAAAAGGAATGGAATGACTCCTGTAGGAGGAAAGGCTAAAGAGGTTAGGGCTGTTCACATTGGAGAAAAGGTGACTGAAGGGAGATTTGATAGAGGTTTATAAAATTGAGAGTTGGAGTGGCATGGGTAAATGCAAATTGGTTGTTTACACTTTAAAAAATGGCTAGGGAATATGCCATGAAATTACTAAATAGTATGTTTAAAACATGTAAGAGAAATATTTTTTCACTTGGTGCATAATTTAAATTCTGGATTTTGTTTTGGCTGTGTCTGGTGGTAATGTCCTTTTGGTTACAGCTGCTTAACACAGTTTCATCTCTATGGTCCTGCAGGGTGTAATTGGACTTTGGACTGTTATTTGGTAATCATACATTGGCTTCTCTCACGCCAAGAGAGATGAAAGGATTCTTGAGAAGAGCAATGTTGATGGCCAAAAAAAAATCAATATTAATCCTTTGGTTAATTGCTGTGTGCCCACCCTCCAGATTTTGGCACTCCCACTTGATGGAGAGACTAGTTGTGCAAGATTTTATAACAAACAAAGGATCTTATTTCAGCAGGCGTGGGAATAGTTTTGGGCCACACTAACTATATTTACTCACAGTAGGCTTCTAATGATACATATGTCATGTACAGCTGGGTGGCTGGGGTGGGGGATGGGATTTTACTCTGTATTCCAGTTTACTGTTCTTTTGGTTATTTCATCTGCGCTGCACCTGTTCCTTTGTACTAC